>NW_010312798.1:19577-22374 GCF_000700745.2 Antrostomus carolinensis
ACTCCTACACCAGAGTATGTTGGGGCTGAGGTCCCCAGTATAGCCCTGAAAGCCTCAGTCCAATGTGGAAATACGGTGCTGTGCTTTCACAGCCCTTGGGATATCAGACTTCCTCAGCATTTCTCAACTCTGGTTGCCTTTCCTGCTTTGCATCTTGACCTGGAAAAATCGGTGGATTAGCCCAGTTCAGGGACTGAGGTCTGTTTGAAACACTCTACTGGAAATGGATAGAAAGATATATAGACTTGATTCTCTTGTGAACAATGTTAGCAGACCTATAGAAAACCTTTTCTTGGGGGCAAGGGGGGAAAAGTTCATCCTTCTTCCCTTAGTCCTTGATCTCTGGTAATAGAGGATAAAATAAACCAGACACTTTTATAGCGTGTGATCCCTTTATCAAGAGTTTATTTCTTGCCAAGGAATAGGAAGGAGAAGATTTGTCTTGCTTAGTCTGTATGCCTGCTGCCCACGGGGAGCTGTATAAAGCAGATGACTTCATATCTCACCATGGCTTTCAACAATCTTCTGTGCTCCTTTGTTACGGTCCCTCAGACCAGTGCAGGTACGTGGGAGATGGCAAGGAGAAGAGGAATGCGTGTCCTCTGTGTCTCAATGGACGTGCTCAGGGGTTAGCAATTGATGGGTTGTCTCCAGGAATTACATCTGAAGGCACGAAACACAATTTGGTGTTGACAGTTGGAGTTATTTAAGATAACTGTGTTTAAAACACCAAGCCTGTGGGAACTGTGGTGATTAAGAGAGAAGAATGCCAGATGTTTCAGGTAGAGGATATGTTGAGAAGAGATTAATTAATAGTTTATAGAAATAGGCATTTTCTGTGACTAAATCTCATATACTGAGAAAAAGTGATTAGTTCAGCGTACTAAGGGTTAGTGAGGAAAAGCTGCTGGAAAAAAAGATCAATGAGTTTTCACCACACTAAATTTATGAATCACGTAAACACAGTGATAAGCACAGTGAAATCCAGCTTTCAGGGTCTGGTGTTAGATTGTTCCCACTATGCCCTTCCTATTTGGTTTGGGTATTTATCTGAGAATAAATATGTATTTATATATGCCTATATAAGAAATAAAACAGAGCAGCCTCGTAGCTGTGGATTTGCAGAACAGAACAGCGCTAAAGGACTCAACAGCCACACCTGTGTGTGTTTTGGGGGTGTTTGCTCTGCCCTGGCTCTATCCCATGCCATGATCTGCTGGCTGTGGCTATCCCCTGAGATCCCCTGGCAGTCTGTCTGGCTGCAGTCCCTGTTGGAATGGGAGCAGTGCTGCCCAGGTGCGGGGGTTCCAGGCCGTGTTTCTCCGTGGGCGTCCGTACGGTGTGGGTCTGGGCAGAGGGGCAGCTGCTGAGCTGCTGGTCACTAACTATGGTCCTCGTTACTCAACAGCCCATGCCAAGGGTCATCTCTGAGCCAGACCAATGGCAACGTAACACAAAGCTGTACCTTTAGTTGATTACTTTTTTTTTTAAATTTGAATTTTTCTTCTTGAATATGAACATTCTCATTTCACAGTTGCCAGCTTTGTTTATTTTCTGAAATGTGGCATTTCCCCTTGGAGCTTTCCCGGGCTGCTCAACTCAAGGAAAACACACGCTCTGTCTTCTGAGCCTTGGCTGCTGCTCTTCTGTACCACGTGTCTGTGGGAGTTCAGTTACACCAGCAGTTAAAAAATATCACCTGTAAATTACAGGTTCCTGGAATTTCTTCTTAATTACCTTTAGAAACTGGCCCACCTTTTTCTCTTGACACCCATTCAAACTCAGGTGGTGTGAAGGGATGTGGAGATACCCGTGTGCAGAGGGGGAGGCAGTTTCCTCCTGCAGTTGGAAATTTGTTAAGGATTCTACTTCCTACTGACTTGAAGCAAAACCTGAAAATGTTGAAAGACTCCACAGAGGAAAACTCCATAGCCTCACCTGTGTGTAGAGGGAGATATTGGACTTACAGTCTGTATTATTTTTGTTTCAAATTTCAAAACTAAAGTATTTCATTTAGATTCAGACAACTGGAGTGTAAATGTACTATGCAGAAAAAAGTATGGAATTTAAAATAAGAGAAAGTAATTTAAAAATGAAAAGTAAGCAAAAACCTCTTCCTTCTGGAAGTGTTGAGGGGTGGAATGACTTGTATCCTGTATTTTTATTTTTTTAATATTGTCAATATTGGTTTGATTTTTATTAAACACTAAGATTTGAGCAGAAATGCTTGTTCTGGCGAGTTGTGGATCTTCTGAAATGCTGTGTTTTTCTTGCTACCACTGCATTATTGTGGTGCACAGAGGTAGAACTTGGATTAGATTTCCAGAGTGCTAAGGAAGAAATTCTTTGGTGTGAGGGTGGTGAGATAGTGTCCCAGGTTGGGCAGAGAAGCTGTGGCTGCTCCTCCCTGGAAGTGTTGAAGGCCAGGTTGGATGAGGCTTTGAGCAATCCTTACTGACATGGCTTTGTGTCCTGCAGAAAGGTGCTGGTTTCCCAGGACTGTCTGGCTGTGCCTGTCTCGGCTGTGGGGCCGTGGGTCTCTGCCAGGTGAGCGTGGCTGCGCTCCAGTCCCGCACGGCACCGGCAGCTCCTGGTACCTGCTGGAAATTTCTCTGGCCACAGCCTTATAATCTGGAGAGGATTCGTGTCCTGGTGTGAGCTGGGCCAGAGCTGGTTCTGTTCAGCAGCCAGAACAGCGCTGGGGTTTGGGTTCAGCTGGGATTTGTTAGGAGAGAAACGCTGAGAACATCCCCATGTTGCATTTGTGTCCCTGGCACTGAAGGACTTTGTGTTTGTC
>NW_010312798.1:22529-30111 GCF_000700745.2 Antrostomus carolinensis
ACGGGCCAGGCTTGGTGGGCAGGTGGTGAGCAATGGCACTGGGTGTCACTCATTTGCATATTTTATTACTATTATCATTACTATTTTACTATCGTTATTGTTTTAAGTTTTATTTTATTTCAATGATTAAATTGTTCTCACCTCACCCTACAAGTTTCCTTAGCCTTGCCCCTCAATTCTCTCCCCTGTTTCCTAGGGAGGAGTGAGTGGCTGGGTTTGGCTGCCAGACCAGTGCCACCACCACATCCTTGTAATTTTTTGCAGGTGTTGCTCTTGCAAGCGTCTGTGTTCTGTGCTGGCGACACTATTTCACTATATCATAAATACATGTACCAGGCAGTTGTTGCCTGTTACACAGTCATGTAGAATTATAGCTGTGTCAGTAAATACTCACGATCTCTAATTTCTAGCTCTGCTCTGTGAAGAGTCTGTTTATAATAAATGACTTCATTGTGCTTCTTGAGACTTGTTCAGAAGACTTCTGCTACAAGTGTGTTGCTAAATAGCATTCAGCGAGTTAAATACAGTTGCTGGCTCCTATTATCAGAGGCGCGGTTATCTGGGAACAGTTACAGATGCCTGATTATAACAACATCTTGCATATTCTCCATGCCCACCGTCTGCGAATGCCAGTTCAGTCTTGAGCGGTACCGTAGCGTTCCATGGTGCTCCTACGGGGTTCTAATGGGAGTGCAGGCGAGGCTCTCTTGATGCAGTGCTTATAATTAACCCCAAGATGTTGGGGCAAACACCTGGACTGTACAAATGCACCGTAAACTATAATTATGCACCTCTGTAGTTGTGAGAATTGGTGATTCTAGTGTCACTTTGACTTGAAGGCATTGTCATACATGCCATAACATGGCTTGATGACCTCATTCCCGGCCAGGATCTCATTGCAATGTGCTCCCTACGACCACGCTGTGAGTGATACTGAAGAATGTAGCATCTAGATGGGCAGGACAGAAAGGAAATATCATTATACTCCTCTCAGAAATAGGATCTAAACATGGTAGCTCGGTGAGGTCAGTGGGAAAGTGGCAGCTGGACCCAGCTCTGAGTCTTGGGCCAAGAGCCAAGGGTCGAGGCTGCCCACGCTTTGTGCAGTGCTCCTGCTTCTGTGATAGGCATTTCCCTGATGTCTTGTTTCAGTGATTATTTGCTTTTTTTGTCTTGTTACACAGCTTCAAAAAATACTCAGCCAGATGGGCTGTTTGATTTGCTGGATGTTACACTCTTTAATGTTTAGTTAAGTCAATACGGATGTCAATTTTTCGTCTGTAAAGCAGAGCTAAAATTTTCCTATTTGATACTCTACTGTGAGGATAAGTTAAGAGGTTAATTTCTATTTTGCTGTGTTTAATATGGTTTAACGATTAAAATAAATATTACAGATCTGATCTTTCCCTCCTCCTCCTCTCCCAGTATCACACATATAGTTTGTATCCGAGGTTTATGTGCACACCTACCCATTTAGGTTTTAGGAAACACACCTTTTAAATGCATTATCCTTTTGGGTTGCACAGGGTAACACCTGCTTATTCTAACTTTCTTTGACCTTGTTTCATAAGCCTGAGATAAGATGTTGCTCTTTGGAGGCAGAATATTCATACTGCTTCTTAGTTTTCAGGAGGGTGTGTAAAGCTGATGGTGGGTGAACTGAGATCAGGAGTCAGGCTGCAGTTCCCAGAGGGAGAAAATACCATCTTGTGATCAAAGGCTGCAGGTCTTGCACTCAGTCCCTCTCTTTGTGCATCCTTCAGTATCCCAAAGTCATTTGGCGAGGGACCTTAAATTTCCCTGTCTAGCCTAGGTGTTGTAGGAATGAATTAATGGGTGTAGATGAGTCACTTGGATGCTCTGGGACTACGGGTTATTTAAAGACCTGAATTTATCACTCAGGCCAGCCTTTTCTAAAGGGCTCAGCTTGGCTTTTAAGCTCATGCCAGTAGTTGTCTTACCACCGTCATTTAGGATTTGTATCACAGCTGTGTCTAGAAGCCCACGTAGACATCAATAATGTATTACACAAAGGCATATTATAGAATCATAGAATGGTTTGGGTTGGAAGGGACCTTAAAGCTCATCCAGTTCCAACCCCCCTGCCAGCAGCAGGGACACCTTCCACTAGACCAGGTTGCTCAAAGCCTCATCCAACCTGGCCTTCAACACTTCCAGGGAGGGGGCATCCACAACTTGCTTGGGCAACCTGGGACAGTGTCTGACCACACAGTGAAGACTGTGTATCCAGGAGTCCTTATCCTAAAGAACTTGTAGTCAAGTCAGAGGCAATCCATGGATCTGAAGGACACCAGAGAATGGGGAGAACATGGCAGTGAAGTATGTTCCTATATATATGTAGCTGCCCAACCACCCTCAGGGTGCTGTTTGTGGTTATTTGTTGGCATTTCTACTTGGTAAGATCTCTGATGTGGGGACAGAAAGAGGCCAAGAGGATTTTTAACAGGCATGGCCAGAGTAGAGGACAAAGCCAATTCCTGAAAAGCTTTGCAGAGGAATGATACAGGCTGGTTTGGGTGTAGTGGAGCTGGGTGGTCAGTGTGTGATAGAGGATAAGTGTGGTGAGAAGTCAGGAAGGACCTTCAGTGTTAGAACAAGTGACCAAGAGCAGGAGGAGAGAACCAGAGGAGTTACTGTGATTGTAGCTTTAAGCTGGGGAGGGATCTCTACAGCAGCATTTTAAACAAATATAAGTAGCACAAGATTGTATTTATCAGGAGAGAAGAGGAGGTTTCAGCAGCAAATTTCCTAGCAAGATCGTTGCCAGATTAGTGTGC
Source organism: Antrostomus carolinensis (assembly GCF_000700745.2). Taxonomy (NCBI): domain Eukaryota; kingdom Metazoa; phylum Chordata; class Aves; order Caprimulgiformes; family Caprimulgidae; genus Antrostomus; species Antrostomus carolinensis. The sequence continues at coordinate 25,328 of NW_010312798.1, forward strand.
AGAGAACAGTCTGTCAGGGCACTGCAAGGTGTATTTCCGCCCTAAATTGAATTATTTTAGCTGTCAGCAAATGCTTGATAATATAGTGATCTGTGCTTGGGAGATTTGCTCTTTATATTAGTGTTGTATTGCATTTGTTGTTGAGGCTAGACAGAGCCACTCATCTCTACCTCGTGGTCCCACGTGGACTCACTTAACGTAGCCATGAGTGGGCAATTAAATAAGAAGAGAGACCTTGTCAGCTCCAGGCATTAATATAAATCTTGGTGCTTGTAATACATTTACGTAGCTCCCTGAGGTCTATCTGGACTTATAATCATCTCTCTCATTCACAGCTCTGCTGGGATATTGACTGATCACTTCTGCTTTGTAGTTCTCCGAAGCAGAATCTGGCCCAGGAGATGAGCAGCAGTAGGTTTTTCTGACAGGCACTGGGTACACACAGACATTTGCCCACCTGGGTGTGCATCAGCATTGCCTCGAGTAACACTGAACGCTGCTGGGGAAGCAGGGGCTCCTGCCTAGCAGACAGCACACTTTCCTCTCAAATTCCTCTCCTTCAGATGCATTTTACCTTTATATGGCTTAGAGTTACCAGTTCCCAGCAGCTGACACAGACTGGGGGCCTTTCTGTTTAGAAGGAGCACTTGTCTGCATCCCAGGGCCATGAATGAATGTGTCTCACAGGGATCCAGTAAGAGCCTCTCCCTAATTTCTTTACCTTAATCACCTGCAGGTAAATTAAGGATATGAGAGGATATTGTGATCATAAAGCAGGCATGATCCACTAGTTAGGATGGCTCACGGTGTGCATAAGCCTTTGCTGATGATCATGAAATTCCAGACTGGTTTGGGTTGGAAGGGACCTTAAAGCTCCCCCAGTCCCACCCCCCCTGCCAGCAGCAGGGACACCTTCCACGAGACCAGGTTGCTCAAAGCCTCATCCAACCTGGCCACAAACACTTCCAGGGAGGAGCAGCCACAGCTTCTCTGCCCAACCTGGGACACTGGCTCACCACCCTCACAACAAAGAATTTCTTCCTCACATCTCAGCTCCATCTCCCCTCTGCCAATTTCAAGCCATCATCCCTTGTCCTGTCATTCCCTGCCCTTGGCCAAAGTCCCTCCCCAGCCTTCCTGGAGCCCCTTCAGGTACTGGGAGGCCGCTAGAAGGTCTCCCCGGAGCTTTCTTGTGGAAGATCCATGAGCTGAATGAAGCTTTGAGTTTGAACCTGGAGAAAAATGCTGACACACTTGGACAGAGTAGTGAGGAGAAGATGGATCTGATTTTGTTTGTGCTCTGCTTTTGCGGACAGTCAGCAGTTTTCTGTATTAAAGTTGGTGACCTACTGCTTCTAAACACAAGGTCACACAGAAGTGGGAAGGGTGCGTGGCTGGAGTCTGTTATGTGTTGTTTGGGTTTGTTTTTTTTCTTCCTGAAACCTTAGAAAATGCTTTTTTGATCTCAAAGTGAGGGAGAACTCTTCCATTTGTTTCAGTTTCGGCACTCTCATGTTAATACAAATTATTAAATAAATGTATGCAAGGGCTGCGCTGGGAGATGGGGACCTGAGCCTTCATTCTTCCAAGTAGCTGCATGTTTTACGGGCTTTTATCGGGAAGATTGTCCGACTGCTGCAGAGCCTCAGAGCAAATGTAGTTTCTGGGTCTTCTTCCCTCCCTCCACAGAAAGCAGCGAGGTGGTGTCCACCAGAAGAGCTGATAAAGTTGCCAGGTGTTTGCATTTCTAGCGTGGATGTGTTGTGAAATCCCAAATAAGCTAAAAGTTGTTGTCAGCAGAATGAAGTGTTGTCAGAGGCCGATATCTCTGTAGCTCTGGGAAAGGCATTCAGGCTGTCGGGGCTGGTGTGATGGGCAGAGGCAGGGATGCTGTGACAAGGCTTTGTTAAGGTGACTCTTCCTGTTCCACCAAATGATTGGCGTGCATTTCCTTGCTTCAGCTGGTGCATGTTGGTGCGGAGACCGAAGCTGCCCACTCTGCATCTTCATTGATCTTCTGTTTTCAGATGTGTTTAAAGAACCAGCTCGTGGCAGGCTGCAGCCAGTTATGGACCAGCTGATGATGACAGCAGAGGATTGGGTGGGTGATGGTGGCGAGGTCTGGGTAGCTGATGTGTTTTTCAGATGTAGCTTTCAGCACTGTGTGGCCAGGTGGTTTTTTGAGTGGCTGGGCAGAGCCATTCCATGTCACTTTGGGCTCAGTTTTCTCCTCGTGTGCACGTGAACTGTTCACAGTGAAGATGACAAGTTGCATGTGTATGGCTTCCAAGGCAGAATTCCGTTCAGTCTTGTGCTAAAGCTGAGTGTCAGCACTTGGGGAGAGAGTCAAATGGCCTGGGTTGCTGTTTTATTCCCTAAACCACTGTGAGCTTGCTACACTCCTTGCTGTCTTTCCCTCCCCACCTTCCCCTTCTGCTCATTCCAGGTGGGTGCTAATACAGGTGCCGCACAATCTGTTAAAGCTTTGGGGTAACTCAAACTGCAATGTTAATTCAAGACACAGCATCAGAAGCTGGGAGCATTCCTATTGCTGGAGGATGTATGTGTGGCCGTGTTTGTGTGGGTATGTACATAGCCTGACTGGTTGATATTTGGAGTTTTTTAAATTCAATTTGGATGATGAACACAAAACATCTTCTGTTTCTGCTGCTGCAGAGACAATATAGCTGAAGCTTTTATGGTGACAATCCCTCAGCAGCAGGCATTTCAGAGTATTGCTGTGCTGCTGACTATGACATTTCAAGTCTTTTTGGTAAAAAAAACCCCCACAATAATATTTTTCCCTCCTTTACTTAGGTTCATAATGCTTGCGGTCAGGGGCAGCCTTGGCAGCAGGTCAGAGATGCTCTGCCTTTCTTGTGCTGTTAAATGGGAGAGAGGCTCCTGACGTGGTGTGAGTAAGTTGCTATTAGTCAATGCGCACAAATTAATTGAACCTTTACTCTTTTCTTGCTCACGTTTTATTTTGTAATTTTCCAAAGGATGGTTTATTGTCTATATGTTGAACCACCAGGCTCAGAGCTCCTTTTCAAGCACTGCTTGGTGCCCCAGCAGGAGCACAAAGGACCTGCTGACCCCCTGCTTCTCACTTCATTTCTGGACGTGAGGTTGTAGCCAGCTGTCCCTCTCTGGAGAGGGAAGATTCAATGCTCACACTGCTGGTGTGAGTCTGTATGAGAGACTGATCTTCAAGACAGTACTTCTGTATTTGTTTTATCTTGGCCAAGGCTTTCCAAAACTCATCCTTTTGTATCTCAGCCTAGCCTCAACGTGGCCCATACTCATGGGTCTGGTTTCCTCTCATGAGCAGTCCCATTCATGGCCATAGAGGCTCTTGGTGTTAAGCCAGCACAGGAATGTGTGGAGGGCAGGGGCTTGCTGTGTGCTGAAGCCCCAGTGTTAATGTGCTGCCCTTTTTCACAAGAGATGATCTCAAGTGAAGGTGCTATCATGCCAGTGCTGGGTAAATGGGATTTTTGTGCCTGACCCATAAATGAGTTGTCCCCTAATTCAACAGAGACGCAAATAAGTGACATAAGTTATAGCTAAAACGTGCAGGGAATATTGAATGTAATTAATTAATGTGTAATGTAGTTTGAAGAGTTGAAGATAGTTTGCTGCCTTCATATTCCTTCTGAAGATTTACAGTGAAAGAAGCTTGGTTACCTGGTATCCTCTGAGTATTGGGCTTTGAATATTCATCCAGCCAGCCTTCCTGATTGTCACAGTCCCGGGTGGCTGCGTCTACACTAACACCGGTTCCTGCAGCAGGCTTCCGAAAGGCTGGCGCTGCCTGTCTTCATCTGCAGCTGAGTGGCCGCTTGTCCTCTGGTGGAGATGGAGACCCATACGAGTGACTTCACATGGGCAAAAGTATGAGACACAAATTCTGTCATTTCTGCATCTTTCTATAACCGAGTGCTCTTTTTGAGGTGCTTTGCCAGCAAGTTGCGCACGATTTTATTGACAGTGGAGAAGCAATAAGACTCGGGAAGCATTCACCTTGCTTGGGAGGTGGATATTCGCTGGAGCTCAGGATTTATGCTTGTGCCAGTTTTCCCAAGAGCAACCTCTTTTGCCTCTTTTTCTACATGGTTCTTGTTCCAAGCCTGTCGTGTCCCAGTGTGGTCCCCCAGCATCAGGCCCCCTCGCTATAGCTCTGCTTCAGTCCCTGTGCCCTTCATCACTTACCAACCTTTCTGTACCTTCAACCTAGTTTCTCTCCTGACCCCATCCAAAACAGGATTTCCTTATCAGTTTCCGCACCTTTGCCCACCCAGTTGCAATTTCCTGCTCCTCCCTTTGTTCTGAAATCTTAATTTGCTTTTCCCTCAAACCTTGCTGCCCTGTACGAGCTTTTACCAATGCTTGTGTCTTCATTTCCCTGCCTGTCTCTCCCCATGGCTGGTGCTCGACTCCTTTCCCTGGTTCTCTGCCTTAGTGACAGCGGGAGGAGCTCAGAGGACTCCCGTATGCTTCTCTCACCTTTGTGGTATTGAGGCTCAGGTATGGCTCAGCCTGGAGCTGCTGCTGCAGAGTGTCCTGCCCAGTTCCTCAGCCTGGTGTGAGCTCATGGCAGCTGGACAATTTGTATGTGTGAGATAGCCTAGAGCCTAATTGAGTGATGCAGTTGATACGATAGATGGAAGGGATGCCGTCCAGAGGGACCTGGACAGGCTGGAAAAGTGGGTCCATGAGAACTCAATGAGGTTCAACGAGGCTAAGTACAAGCTTGTGCACTTGGGTCGGGGCAATCCCAGGGA
>NW_010312799.1:0-5533 GCF_000700745.2 Antrostomus carolinensis
TGGGGGAGGGAGGGGATGGGGGAGTTCTGTAAACACCAGTGGGCCAGATTGAGGACCCTGGGGGGGGCTATATCTGGCCCACGGGCTGTAGTTTGAGGACCCCTGTTTTAGATGGAAAGCGATCTGCAGTAGTAGCAACACCAGAATAAGACTTACCAATTCTGGCAAATGTACTTATTGAATAATGTGAAATAAACAAGGCCTGGAGGAAGTTTCATTCATCAGTGCATTTGAACAAAGATTCTTATTTATTCCACATTCTTAAACATAACAATAAACAGTTTAAAAATACAACCAAACTCTTTTTTTTTTTTTTCTAAAAATGAAGGAGCACTGGCAGGTATCTGGTGATATTGCAAGGGACTGGTACTTGTTAATTGTGATGCTTTCAGAATCAGACACTATATCTTCAACTGACTTGTTTGGCCAGGTCAGGACCATGAGTGTTCTTTCGTTTCTTGTGTTTATTTTCCAGACTATAAAGTACAGTTATAGAAAGATGTCAGACACCATGTTACAGCTTTAGGTCATGTCTTGTCCGCATTGCAAGACCACACCATGGCACAGCTGACTTTAACCATGCCAGGCATACATTCTTGTCAGCTCTGTTGGAAGTGTTGGGCTGAGAGGTGCTGAGCAGCACAAAAATTAAAACTGTGGAAGAAGCAGTATTACCCATTTTCTCTTTTTTTTCATGGCCTAATTTTATTTGGAGAAATGACTGGAAACTACAAGTTTTCCACAAATGGTTTGAAGCCCTTGATATGAATATTTTCTTTTTTGTTTTTGATTTGTTTTTATACAACTTTGGAAATGTAATTTGTCTTCCAATCTGTTATTTAATGCAATGGTCTGATCTTACTCCCGAGCATAGGGAATTTAGTGTATCAGAGTGGCTCCGTAAAAAGAAACGTCATCAGGAGAAAACAATTCTGAGTCTGTCCTTGGTCTGTTTGTTGAGATTATTTCATTGCAGCTTACATCGTCTCCAGGTGCAGTGTGAAAGGGACGATCCTACATGTTGGTATCTACTATCTGTTTAGCTTGGTCAACCACTTGCAGACTGGGGTTTACCTAGGACTATAAAAATGTGGTGAATAGTTATTGCAGAGAACTGAATAGAAGAGTTTTCATAATGCTACTATCAAATCTTAATTCAGTGATGTTCTTCCTTACCTAACAGAATAAATTACCAAGTTTGTGTTTCCTCCTTGTGTTAAAATTTAGTATAAAAATATAATTTCTTATCCCAAAATCACTTCCTTCCTTATGCATCAGGATCTTCTGACAATGATATGAAAAAAGTTACACCTCTGTCTCCTAGTCCAAGAATTATTCTGTGCTTATCCCTGACTTGCCTAATTTTTCTGGTAATAGAGTCCTATTTTTTTGATATTTTTAACAGGTTGACATAGTAAGTGTAAGTAACTACATACAACATTAGCCTAAAGGACCTTTCTGTTATAATTAAAAGTTTTGTTGAGCTTTTTGAAGCTTACAGGTCAAGCCCAGTGTTTCTCTGAAAGCTAGTATTTTTGTAAGAGTGTCAGAATTTCCAAAATTTTATTATTTGAATAAGTGTAGTAATCCCTTTTCTCATACTCTGGTAAATATAAAACTTGCAAATCTTATTTCTTAAATTACATATGACAATTTATCAAATCATACAAGCCTGGACACAGTGCAGATATTTTATGCATATCCAATTTAAAATCTGCCAGGCAGTCATCATGAGCTTTTAACACTGTAGCATACTTCTGCACGAAAAGGAAATTTAATACACAGACCATAATATTTCTTACAACTTATTGCATCTGGTACATTGTCTGTGTGTGTGCGTGAGTGTGTGTGTGTATAGAATGTATGTACATTTTACCTTCCTGAGGGAATTAGGATTTAAAAGAGTGCTTTGCCACATATTACAGAAAAACACACATCATTCTTGGGTGGAGAAACCTTTTCAGTTCAAAAACTTTATTTATAGCAGACATCTCTCATCAGTTTGAAAACTGAAGGATTTGTGGGAGTCATTCTTTAAGAATGGTTGGAAATTACCTCACGTTTGTCTGAAATAACCTGGTATTTCCCTGTTTTTGTTTACTTACAAGTTTAATGGACTTGTTTGTAGAAAGTCTTTGGATCTGCTGTGCCAAAAATATGGCCTTAATCTTCCAACCCTTGGTCATGTCAAAAATTGTTGTTGAAGTGATTAGGCAGTGTGAAATAATTGTTTGTGGGAGCAGAGGTTGCCACATCATGTCTGATCTGGGCTGGGTTGCAGCATTTTTTTTCCTTCCAGCTGTGTGTTTTGTTGGAAGATCAAACGAAGCCATGCAAATGATGGTAACATGTTGTAAAGAAGAGTATGTCTCAATATTTCTATCATCTTGTATCATGTGCCAGAGAGACAGCTGTTTTCTCCCCTACAATGAAGACATAGATGCATATTAAACTGTGGTTTCTGGCTGCCTTTCAGAACAATAAGAAACTATGCACCTGTCAACTCTTGGCAAGCAGGAATAGTAAAATTACTAACTTTGTTTCCACAGCATTCTCTCCCTGACAAACACACGATTGGCTTCATTTTTCTCTCCATCACTTCTCAAAAGGATTAGATTTCTCCCTAGAGGCACAGAGGAATTAAGCAGTTTTACTACTGCTTCTCACAAATGGCTTACTTTTTAGAAAGGGTACATTTTCATACTAGGCTTGCTTTATTACTACTTTTATTCTGGAACATGTTTTTTTGCCAGTCAGTGTTTTGCATCTGTAAGCCTTTGTGCTATATAGCACCCTCCTTTCCTAAGCCAATCCAAAAAACCTGCAAGCTAATGGCTCATTTAGTGATCAGTTTGTCAAATAATATTCACAGATGTTTTTCTGGTAGTACAGCGCAGGTAATACCCTTGTGAATGATTCCTTCTCATAAGTGGCTAGGTAGAGGATTTGTTTTGTAAAGGGTAGTGCAGAGTTCTCCCATAGCCAAGTATCTCTCTTGCCTGTCAAGCTTTTAATCATGGCCTTCAGTTTTAAATATAGAAATGTGAATTAGCATAGGAGAAAATTTCTACCCTTAAGGACAGAAGGAGCTACAGTAGATTCCTAGGGTGGACTTAAGGGCTGACTTTCAATCTTGACTCTGCATCTGTAGCTTTTGTAGTCTTAGCTAAATCATTAAAGTTTTAAGACAGCCTTTTAATTGCTTTTTAGTTTATTTTTTTCCCACTTGGTATATTAACAATAAAACCAAACTGAAGAGAAATATGGTTCAAGACACTTTACAAAATGATTGAAAACTTCCCCATGTTGTTCCTGCCCCCAGTGTCTGTCTCTTCCCAGTTCTTACAGCTCTCTCCCACTGCCCCCAAGTTAAAAGCACAAACCAGGAATTCCTCAGAATGTCTTTTACAAAGAATGTTGAAAACTTTGAAGACTTTAATCTGAAATGATCTGTCAAAGATCCAGAAGAATGGAATCTAACTGAACTTTAAATACTTTATCCTACTTAAGCTGGAACAGAACTGCTGAGCTGAGCAATTTAAGATTCCCACAGCTGCACTAGCTATGTTTTCGTTCATGGTACTAAATTGTTTCCATTAGCCTGAAAAGGGTTATAAAACCTACAATCAATTTAGTTTCTGGGGCATTGTGTTTTGAATACTGTTTAATAGGGTGTGACAAAAACACATAATTTCTCCACATGTTCTTACATTGCAAGCAGATTTTGCTTGGTACTAGGCAGTGCACAAAATGTTCTGGACAGAGAAATGTTCAGCAGAGAAATGTTCAGCAGAGAAAGAGCTAGAATTGTAAAGAAAGGAACAGTATCAGACAGCTAGAATACCCAGAGCATGACAAGAATCTTAAGTGCAAGAGATGAGGACAAAGGAATACTAGGAATTTTTATCAGCCATTTGCTCATCAGCTCTACATTTGCTACGGATAGAAATCATTAGATTTGTTTAACGTAGGGGAAAAGAATAGACTCAAAAACCGGAAACATCAGTGAACCCAATTGGACAGGAATATATTTAATACTAATGTTAATAACCAGAGATGGTAGAATATGACGAACAGCTGTGGGCAGGAGGTGGAGGATTCTTGCTTTCTTCCAATGAGCTCAATGACTTGGATTGCTTTCTCAGCCTAATACACCCACAGAATTTTTGTTACATGAATAACCACATTTATTTTAATAAGACTTCTTGATAGGGGAGGACAGATTGATTTATTTACCTTTACTAATTCTCCTAATCTGTTTATGGACCATACCTCCTTACAGTGTGAGCACTTCACCTTGTGTTTTGTATTCACAGTGTGTCATAAACCAGTTTATTGCATGGGAAAATGAGACTATTTAATAAGGAATTGTGAGTAAATATGTTCAAGCAAGTTATATGATAAGGCATTTTGAGTGGTGATGTGGAAAAAAATCACATTGTCCCATGACAGCATGTATCTAACAGTATATTTTGGTGGTTCTATAATCATGTAATTGTGTGCTGACCCTCAAAAAGGGACTTAATTCTATTTCTGACACTGGATGAGCTTAATTGTTTTTCCTAGGTGTTTTATGGTCTCTTAATTTACACTTAACACTTTTTAAGTGGAAGCAAAAGAAATCTGACAAATTTCACTTTAAGTCTAAAAATATATTATAACATTAACAAGGTAACTCCTTGGCAGGCAGTCCTGTAGGGTAAGGAATGAATCAATGATCAGGGTGAAATTGGATGGTGTCAGTTGTAGTGCACTGATTTCAAGGCGTGCTTTTTAAATCAGATTTGTTCTTGCAAGTATTTTTAATGGGCCCTTTTAGAGATCTTAAAAATTATGTGAGATTTTCCAGACTGAATTTTTAAGCAGAGAAAATCAGCTGCTGCTAAAGAGTATGTCATAGACATTTCTAAGCTTCTTCTCACTAGCATGTATTGTAGTTATTTAAGTGTTATATGACAATAGGTGATATCACTAATATTTTATAAGATGATGGTAATAAAAGCCTAATATGCTTTACTTGATGTGTAAAAGTAGCAAGCATTAAACCTGATTGAGAATTGCTACATAATCTTTTCATGCAGCATATTTAAGATGCCAAAACAATGTTTCCAATGTTCAGCTCAGTGGCTTAACAGAAGCTAGCTGTGTAATGCAGAGAGAAATCACAGAAAAATAAAGCTTGAGGGGGATTAGAGACTGTGTAAACCATCCTGCTTTCCCAAAGCTGAACAAAGTGTTCATCACACATAAGGGTGTTTCCTTCACCTGTTCTTGTACATTTCCAGCAGCAGAAACTTAGCAACCTTCTCCATCTGTTCCAGTCCTTCTCTGTTCTTTCCATTGGGGAAGTTTTCTTCATACCTATCCCAATCTCCTCTACTACCATTTAATGCTGTACTTTATCTCAAACTTGGCATATATGGAGAACAGTTCTTTCCCTTCTTTGTAGTTACATTTTTCAGAAGAGAGTTACATCACATATTTTCTGTTCTTTCCTCTTACCATGATCTGCAGAATCAAACCTTACAACTCG
>NW_010312799.1:5775-21465 GCF_000700745.2 Antrostomus carolinensis
GTTAGCTTTTTGCTTCAGACTGCAGGTGTTGCACACCAGACTGCTCGCATACCAGGCACCGCAAGGCCTTTGCTGATAGTGTGGAATAGCTTGTTAGTTATTGTGAAAGTTTCCCACTTAACACAGACAAAACAATCTAAACCTAAAGTTGCCCACCTAACACAGAGACAAAATGAAGCTAAGCTTATTTTCTAAAATCTAATTCTTAATACAGAAAATAAATGAATAAATCTAACTATATTTTATATGTTTGCATATCAACCATATCCCCATTGTTTTTGTTTCTCGATCATGTTTTAGAATCATAGGATCGTAGAATAATTAAGGTTGGAAAAGACCCTTAAAATCATCCAGTCCAACCATTAACCTAACACTACCAAGTCCACCTATGAACCATGTTCCTAAAAGCCACATCTACATGTCTTTTAAATACTTCCAAGAATGGCGACTCAACCACTTCCCTGCACAGCCTGTTCCAATGTTTGACTACCCTTTTGGTGAAGAAATTTTTCCTAATATCCAATCTAAACCTCCCCTGGCACAACTTGAGGCCATTTCCTCTTGTCCCCTTTCTTGTTACTTGGGAGAAGATATCAGCACCCACCTCACTACACCCTCCTTTCAGGTAGTTGTAGGGAGCAATAAGGTCTCCCCTCAGCCTCCTTTTCTCCAGACAAAACAACCCCAGTTCCCTCAACTGCTCCTCATAAGACTTGTTCTCCAGACCCTTCATCAGCTTTGTTGCTCTTCTCTGGACATGCCTCAGCACCTCAATGTCTTTCTTGTAGTGAGGGGCCCAAAACTGAACACAGTACTCGAGGAGCAGGCTCACCAGTGCTGAGTACAGGGGCAAAATCACTTCCATACTCCTGCTGGCCACATTATTTCTTATACAAGGCAGGATGCTGTTGGTCTTCTTGGCCACTTGTGCACACTGCTGGGTCATATTCAGCTGGCTGTCAACAAACACCCCAAGGTCCTTTTCTACACGGAAGCTTTCCAGCGATTCTTCCCCAAACCTGTAGCATTGCATGGGGTTGTTGTGACCCAAAATTACAGGACCTGACACTTGGCCTTGTTGGACTTCATACAATTGGCTTTGACTCATTGATCTAGCCTGTCCAGATCCATCTGTAAAGCCTTCCTACCCTCAAGCAGATCAACACTCCTGCCCAACTTGGTGGTGGTGTATTCTATCTATCTGGTCATTTCTGTTAAATGTGTTTTACAAGCCAGCAGGGTCTCATAGGGCTCTGCAAGACAGAGAGATGCTTCATCTTAGTGTGCAGTGCTGGTCCCTCACCTTTTTTTTGTGAGAGATGCTTATCTGTAGGGTCAGAGTTACTACCTGGCCAGTGTCATATATCTGCTATATGGCTATTCCAAAGTAAAGGCAGAATTTTATTTCTGTCTTTATTGAACTGAACCTTATTTTTCTTCTTCAACAGGTCACGAATCTACTGGAATCCTTATGATTTCAAATTGTATTCTCCAGTGTGATTTCAGTACACCTGTATCTGTCATCTCTGAATTGGTTCTCATCTTGTCATCCGAATCATGCAAGAAAATAGTGAATGATAGTGAATAATATTTTTATACCTGATTCAGTATGGTGTCAAATTTAAATTTTGGGGTATCTTTTTCTGTTAGTTATTACTGAAAACCTCATAGATAAATGATTTGATCCCCTATCATTTTCCTCTATTCTTCCTATCCCCTACAGTAGCTTGCTTTTTACCTGTAATGTACTTTTTTATTCAGGAAATGCTAAATCTGTGAAGTGTTTTCATCCTAGATTTGTATTCCATGGGGTGTAATTTATTGCCTCTCTGAAGTTCCCTTTAGTAAAATGAGTTGTCATTTTCTTAGTTTCCTCTCATAAAAATGATTGTGCTTATAGATAATATTGTTTAGTACCTCTAGTAACTATCTACTTTCAAGTGCTCAAATACTTTTGAAAAAACAATAATCTTTATGACTGACATTGTTTTTCAGGCTTGGTTTCTATGAAATTGTTTTAAGAGCAAAACAGCTGATCCATTTTTTGGAAAGGCTTTCAGAGTTTACTATGCCCTTAACTACTTTTGATCTTTCTAACATTGGGATCCACCTGCCAAAGCAGATAGGAAAGTGGATGTGTGGATGTAGTGTGATCATTTGTGTCATACACAAAAGGCAAATAGCAGCATTTTGACTCAATCATACCTATGTAATACATTAATATATTTTTTTGAGCAAACTGTACAACAGCTGTTAAGAGAGATTAAGATCTTGTAAAAGAGTATGACTTTGGAAATGGAATGAAACTGAAGAGGTAACTGCAGCTTGAGTCTATTACAAATGTGGAAAGACTTTTTAGGAAAGAATGCTTTTAAAATTTTAGAAATGTCTAGTCATTTGAGAAAAGTGAACTAGATTATGGCATTATTCAGAATGGATCTTTGTATGCAGAACGGTTGGAAAAGAATATAGTTGCTGCTGAAATGCTGAGGGGAAAAAAAAGACCTTGTTGAAGTGTGTCAGGTGACATCAATTCTAGACTGCTGTCTAATTCAGTTCCTACTAAACCAGTAGAGAAATACAGAGAAATGTTTGGAAATTTTATGTAGTCTACCCCTAAAACCACTAACGATTGCAGAAAATTTTCAATTTTGACTGGAATATAAAAGAAAATTAAGTATGAGTATATTAGTGTTAATTTTACCTATATTTCCAGGTAAGAAGTCTTTTGTATAAGAATAGAGAATTTTGTGACTCCATAGTAAAGAAATAACCTAAACTAAATAGGATCCGAGACTGGTTTGATGCTAACTGAAACTGCTAAATTTGTTGTGGAAATTGCTACAGATAGGGAACTGTGACAGCTTGATATAATCTGTGATGGGTGGAGATGGAGATAACACCTGTAAAAGACTCTACTTTCATCCTGTGAGAGTGCTACAGAACAAGTGACCATTGTTCCAAATGCAAACTGTGAGAATTCAAATAAATTGAAACAGGAAGATTCTGCAGATGAGTTCAATAAGTGTAACTGACAGTGTAATAGCAACAAAGCCATATACAGTGCTCTTGGCCAGTTGTGGAGGATGCAGCTTTTTCAGTGCTGAAGCAGACTGTTCCAAAGAACCAGGAATGTCTTGAATGACTTAACTATGGGCTACCATTATGTGAGTGGGTGGGAAAGAAGAGGTGGGAAGGAGGAAGTGTTAAGGCTTGTTACCCAAGACATGCAAAACTTAGCAGTAAATCTAGTAGCAGTAGTTTAATCCTTAAAAAATATCCTTTTGTTAGACATGACCCATGACAGTTGGGAAAAGGGACCCATACTTAAATTCCTGATGAGGAAATGTTTGTGCTGATGTGCTGGGTTTTGTGCTGAAGTGACTGAATTGTGAGCATATTTAACATATCCAGAAAGGAAACAGAGCAAGACCTTCTAGTAAAAAGGCAGTAGTGAACATGGTATGAGTGAGTCAGTATCTAAGCCATCATGGCTGTTTGCTAGCTGAAAGTGAGACAAAACCTTAACAAGTACATTTTAAGCTTTGTGCAGTTTAGCACATTTGCTGAAGAAATCTGACTAAAGGTGGCACTAGTAGCTTATGAAGATGCACTGTGGAGGAATTGCCTGATTTGTGCTGGTCACCTATATGCATGTGGTTCTGAACATGCAGTTCTCAGCTGCATGATGCATGCCTACCAAACTGATGAATTAGCAGCTGGTTGTGACCGTGAAAGAGTCCTTCCAGAGAAATTTAACAGCTATAAATTTTGAAACAGTTCTACCTCAACTAAAACAATTGACTATTTCCCCAGGAAAGAAGTGTTCGCGTATGTGAAATTTTCAAGACATAAATTGTTTTCAGTTGTCATCTTCCTCTGTCTTTTTGCTACTGTGGTTTTTTTTTTTTTTTTTTTGTTTGTTTTTTTTTTTTACTTAGTGAGAAACAATACAGAATGTGCACCCAAATTATTCCAATTAATGAGTCAACTTCAAACATTTTTCCTTAAAATACAGTTGTCTGCTACCTTTGTTTATGATATTCCTCAGAAGGTTTAAACTACATATCACAAAGCATGGTGTATCTTACTTCTAGTGTTTGAAAACCAGAGTTCCATAAATGATGCTGTCACTATGTGTGAAACACCTATTTATTAAGGACTTGCAGAAGCCATGCTCCGAGTATGACTTCATTAAACTGCAAATGGCTTGCAGATTAAGTTATTGATCATCTTTGGCAAGGTCTTGAGATAAATTCTGCAGATGAGATTTAATCTGAATCCTTAAATGTGGTACAATAGACATACATTTATACTAGTCTTTTGCCAATTAACAAAAGTAGGAAAACAATACTAGAAAAACTTGCATACTCATTTGGTTGTCAGTGTAGCATAAGTACTGCAGTGTAGCATAATACCTAAATTTTCACACTGTCCAAGAACCTGAAAGCTAAAGACTATTATCCTCTGCATCCCACTTTCCAGTCTTCTTTGTAGCTCTGGTCCTCATTATTTTGGTACATCACTCATTATTACTGAACTGAGAGCAATAATAATTTCTCACCATTGCAGGTTTCCAGTCTTTTTGTAAATAAGATACATCTGAGAAAGGGGAGACCTTGCTATCACAGTTGTTCTTGTTCAAGGACAACACATGTTCTGCAGGCCATATATTTGTGAAGTAATTCTATTGGCTTATTAGACACCCCTCATACAGCATGCTGATAAGGCAGTGAGAGGCAGTGAAAGCTTGTGGTTTCTCTTTCTGTCCCCTCATTTTCTTTGCAGCATTAGAGTGACTCCACTGCTTGAAATGTTAATTTGGTGAGGATATAGGATGGGAAGGAGATGTCAAGAAGCTCAGAGGAGTGAGAAATATAATTGACAAGTCAGAGTTTTTAGTGGCTTGTCTTAGTTTTTGAATCACAAGCCTGTCTAATAAATAGTCATTAGATAAAATATTTAATCAGGCTTAAAAAGACAATAATGAATAAAGACATACAGTTTGATGTTCTCAGACACTGTGGGTGTGCAGGCCAAAGGAATTTTCATACTATAGCTTCTTCTGACCATGCCTTCTTGCTCTCAAACCTGAGAAGGAGGAGGAAAGAAGTCATAAATTTCATGATGGAGGTAAAGTTAAAGTCCATGGAAAGTCCTCCATGAATCGCAAATTCACAAGTCAGTCTTGTATACTTTATTACAGTATTATGTGAATTGTACAGAATAATTTTTAAAAAGAAGTTTTTAATAAAGATGACTGTCAATATTAACTAACTTTAAGTCAATGCACTTCCTTTTGTTAAACATTTTTACCCTATTAGAATTTAGTTAATTTTAATATTGCTGAACGGCTACCTGTGATTGAGAGTTTGTTAGTTGGTAGATTCCACTGAACAATATTGATTTTCATCCTTCTTATGGAGGTATAGAGATTAGTAGAATACAATTGAAATTTCTACCAATATTTAATCAGGAATGTTAAATAGAGTTTATATTCCTTTATATATGCAAGATGTTCATTAATAGCCAGACTACTATTGCTCTGAGAATTTCAAACTACTTATAGTGGAAGCAGACTGTGGAAAAAGCTGAACTTGAAAGGAAATAACACAGATTTTTAAAAAGACATAAAAATAATTGTTAAAGTTTTCTGAGAATCTGAATACCAGAAATCACACGACTTGGAAGTTCTTGAAGATGTTGGCTCCTTTCAGATCTTAGCTTTTTGTTATTATCATAGGGATTTTGACTGCAAGGCAAAGGTAAGAAATTTTAGATATGAAACTTATAATCACATACGTGACTTGGTTATAATGCAATACACTTTATTCATTTCCTAATTTTGGTTGTATTAATGGGTCTACTGCCTTATTCATCCTTGAAACTACAGATACCTTTGATCGAGTTTTACAAAATGCACCCTCAAAGCATGATTATAAAACCAAGCATACTAGTTGCATACAGAAAAGTAAGAAGTTATATTCAAAATGCTTGTGACTATGTATGGCCACATAGCTGTGTTTGCATTTGGGAAATAAGATGATCTGTTTGGACCTGTAGATCCTTGCATGGTCTAACTTCTAAGTGTGCATTAGACCTCTTTGGAAAATTGGCTTCATGCTTCTAACAGAATGAGAAACAGATTTCATAAACTGTTTTACAAGTAATGATACACAACTAGAGTACTTTTATGGCATTATGCAAATAATAGAATTTTGGAAAGTTGAATGAGAGTATATTAACTAGCAAGAAGGTACAAATCAGTCACCTTAAGGAGATTTTTGGCTGTATAAAGTGTTAAGAGAAAAGAACTGAGTTAGCTCATATTTCTATAACAAATAGAAGATCCTCTACAGAGAAAACCTGTCATTCTGTGCTTTTCTTAAAAAAAGACCCTGTTAACTTTTTGTGGACAGGAGCTGTAACAATGTCAAACAGAAACCATAATAGATATGTTTAAAAATATCTGTTTAAAATAAAAAAATCTACTAGCATATAAACTTATTTTTGTTACACATATTCTAGACCACTATGGCATAAAATGTGAGTAACCTCTGTTTTCTTGAAGCCTCCTATTTATCAGGCTTATTAAAAGAGGAGTCAACTATTCAGATCACTGTAGCCTTCTATTGAGAACTCCCTGTTCTCAATCAGTACTCTCATTTGTTCAGAATCATCTGGGTTAAGCTGAATCTTGACATCTTCTGTACTTTAGATTATGGCCTCTTGTCCCCATACTTTGTCATCTATATTCTGTCAATCACTGGAAATCTTGTAAGTACCTACTTCAAAGAACAGACAGGTTACTTAATTAATTTGTAGGATGATATTAACTTCATCTTCTTGTGATATGACTAGCATCGGTTGTCTTGTAACCAGTGTAATTTGATTTGGAATGGTTTATTTTGTGTATTATAATTTCAAACATATTGGTTGTTTTTATTCAATTCTTGTTACATGTGTGTAATTGAATTAAGTATCTTCTGTGCATCGAGTTGCTTGTGTGAACTGGGGTTTGAAATGTTGATACTGAGATGTTTACTAGGTCAAAATATGTTGTTTAAAGTAGTATCTCAGTTCTTGACAGTTTGGATGACATAAGAGTAAAATGCCACAAAGGTAATGGAAAGCAAAAAACTAACAGAAGAGAAAAAAAAAAGTCAAATTGGAGCAAATGAGTATCATTCAGGCTTCTGCAGTTATTACTGGTTTTTATCAGAAATGAGCCTGAGTATAATTAGAAGCTGATTTTAGATTTATACACAGCTTTCTTTTTAATATGAAAAATAAGCATGCGAAAAATACATGTTAATTATCTTAAACTCTTGGAAAGAAGAATTAGTTTCCCAAAATTACAAACTTTCTTTCCAGAAATGAGACTGTTTAAGTGTTTGCTCTAGTGTAGCTGTTGCTTCCAGGGCTGCAGCTGAAACCTGTTTATTTTCTCCAGTGAACACAAACCATCCTGTCACTGCCTTTTACCTCACAAACTGCAGCTGCATGAGGGAACCAAAAGAACACTCTTTACAGCACCAGCATGCCTCTTGTGGGGTCCAGAAGGCAAATATTGAAACTGATGGCATTTTCTATCCCATATTGTATTGGGTCTTGTCTCCAAACCTGTACTTGTCCAGCCAGGTCCTTGTTGAAAAACGTCCCTTCAGCCTTTAAAAAGGGGAAGTTGTTAGCAATATTCCTTTTGTAGTTCATGTGCCAATCCTTTCTTTCTTTTTCTCTTAATTTTATAACTGAACTAAACATTTGTTTTGGAGGAATTCTTTTGGCTTCTTAATGACTGAATGAACTCAGCTAGGAAGTTAAAGGCGGATGCCACTACGCCTTTCTGTCAATTGACTCAATTAGTCACTTGCTCATATTTGGCTTCCCTGAAATTGTCTCCTTTGGTCTTTACTACCCACTTGCACTTTTCCCTCATATGAGCCTTAAAGTTTGCGTCATTTTTGATAGTAATGAGTCAATAGGGGAAATATACCATACTACAAGCCAAATGAAGATGTAAATAATGAACCAAAATATCAGTGCTTGGATAATAGCTGGCTGTAGTTCTAGAGGGCTGTAAATAATCACTGAGAGTATACTGGGGGCAAATTTATTTTGACAGTGATGGACTTGTTGCTTAGAAGTTTTCAGATGACCTTTATCCAGTAGAAGGTTGTGGATACCCTTCTAAAGACGTGATGCAAGGATGTTGTAATTTGTGTCACAGTGTTACAGTGATAAAACAATGTAAACTCTTCCCATCATTTCAGAATGTTTTCCAGTGTTTTCAAGTTCCATAAATCCAGGAGGAGCTGGATTATGCTGGAAAAATACTGGAAGAGAGATATGTTTGAAAAAGCAAAGCTGTGGATTTTTTTTTTTTTTTTTTTTTTTAATTCAGACTGTTAAAGCTAATAGTAATTACAACTATCAGCAATGTGTTGGGTCTTCTCTGACAAGGTGACAAAATTTTTCAAAATCTCCCCTTGCTGACAACACAGAAAGAATGCATCCTTACATATAGTGACTGTGTTATAGTTGTGTTTGTCTAAAATTGTAAGAGGGGAAAAGTTTTGGGATTTGTGAAACCAAGTAATACACTTGGAAAAACAGAAAATCCACTATATATTGAAATAAGATTACATTCTCCAGAACAACAGAGAAACACTGAAGGTTTTACTAGGATGTTTATGGAACACATACTTTCATTTATAATGATGCATTTTTTCTTTAAACAGAGCTGCATATATTACTTTATGAATAAGGCAAGATTATTTAAGTGAGATTTCTAGGATTCCTTTCTTTGTGTTTAAGAATGTCTACATTTACACAAATGGATGTTGTGCTTTCTGAAGAAAGACAGAGCATACAAAATCACTGTATGCAGAATGATAACCCATCTAATCTATTTTTTGAGAATTTAGCATACTGGCTGATTAACCTTATTGGCATCTTTCTTCCACTTTCAGGGTGTAGCTCTGGAAAGGGATTAAATGAGAGACAAAGCTTTTATTTTTTGAGAAAATGCTTATTCTGATTTTTTCATTGGGAAGCAGAGATAAGCAGTACAATCCTGTGTGTAGGGGTGCTTATACATAAACGTGAGTAGCATATCTATGTGTGCTTGATATCTAAAACCTTTAGGAGTTGTGTTGCAGGAGAGGCAGAGGTGGAGGAATATGGATTTTCCAACAGGAATGTGTTGGAGACTCCCATTAAGGACAGTAATTTCAACCATGAACAGCAGCTTTTTTGGAATGCAGACCACACAATTGGGATTAGTATTTGTGTTTGGTTTAAAAATAGAACAAAATGGGAAGGCTTAGAGAAAGATGTGAGCAATGACTAGTCTTAGCAACTTGTATGGCTTTTCCACATTTTGTAGAACAATTGGCTATTGAAATCTGAGCATGAAAAGGATGTAGAAGGTTTAGAAATGACAGGCAGTGTCAGCACATTATAATTAACGTAGGGTAGTATAATTTAGAAGGAATGTACTATGCAGTTTAACACCAATGCAGAAAGAAGGGGAGGGAGAGGAAGAATTGTTATCCTTAGATATGTCTTATCCTTAGATGTAAACATTTTATTTTCAAATGCTCGTTACATTTTTTGTCACTAACAAAAGACCTCTGTCATTTTGAGTTAACACAGTGGCAAGCAAGAGTGAGTCGTGAAGATGACCTCTGTCCTTATGCCTCCATATTCATCTGAAAGGAAAAGTCTCAGCAGACTGTTTTTACTGTATGTAATTAAGCAATTCTGAATGCTCAGTGAAACATGAATGGTATGGCATAGAACCTGGTAATATGACAGTTAATGAGATGAGACTTACACTTATTCTGCCTCTATAATAAGTGAAAGCTTTTGCTTTCAGATTGAGGGCAGACAGATACTGAAGTATTCATTAAAAATGCTAAAACCAACAACAAGGGCACTGTTCTGTGTCTCTCTGTTTTATGACTCTTTCCAAGAAAGGAGAAACTAGATTAAATTATTTCTTAATTATACTTATTCAATATCTGTAATAAGCTGTGACATTTGCATTCATGATGAAAAGACTAAAAGGGAGACATTCAGGAAACTGCTAACAACACAGGGAGTTATTTATGCTACTGTATCTTTCTTTCAGAGTCCAAAATATTCAGACTGGCTGAAGCTGCATAATTAATTTCACTCTGTGTCTGTAGTAAGAAGATAATATTGCCTTGAAAAGACCTTTTTGCCTTTTTCTCTCTTGTCTTTCTGCATTCATATACTAAATAATTTTGCTTTGTGTAACTCTTCTGCTTGCCATTGGCGCTTCTTGAGTATTTGCAGTAGATGTACTTTACAGCTATGTATAATACGTACTTGGGGAAGGAGGTTTCCAATGAATCATCCAACTTAGCTGATGTAGAGAAAATATAATATTTTTTAAAAAGTGCCTAGGTTAGTGTTGTTAAGCACAATTACATTTAGATTCTGTATAAAAAAAAAAATCCCCAAAAATTATAATGAAAACAAGTATTTTGAATGATTTTCTGAATGTTTATTTACACGGTAATAATACTGGAAATCTCAGTAATTGCCCAGGGTTAGCTATCTTGGATATGTGTATTTGTATGCAACCACAGAAGTCCAGACACATCCCCAGAGAAGAAGAGTGACAAGACCATGTCTACATCTGAAAATGTAATCAAGGCTGGAGCCCTAAGCTTTAACCCAGCAAGCCTACTGAGACATCACTGTTATGTTCAAATTAGGGCTTTGGTCTTAGATTGAAGGAAGCAGCTGGGGCACATTCTTCTCCACACTGTTCTATTGCCCTGGTGACTTGAGCTAACCTCTTTGATTTCTCTCTTAACCTGTTTACACCTCATGAGTATTCAGAGTCTCTCTTGCCTGGTTTTGCTGGCATCCTCCAGCAGCTGGAGGAATTCTGAGATGCTGCAAGGAGACTATCCAGCTCCAGGACCATGGTCTAATAGCTGAAAAATTCTGTGGGTGAAGATGGAAACCCAAATTTAGACCCAGGCATACATTCATTATGGGTGTACTGTACTGTTCAGTGATTCAGAATCCTGAAAATTTAGAGAAACTTTGATGTACTGTCCAATGTTGGATGACGTGAGTTTAGTGTCACTGCTCTTTTTACAAAGATGCAAGTGGAAGCCAACCTACTTCAAATGCTTCGAGCTCTAGAGAGATACTGGCTAATAGTTGACTTATGAGTTACACAGAAGTTAGTCTTTACCAGATGGAGTCATCTCATGATCAAAATAAGATCACACAGAATAACACAGAATCACAGAATGGATGAGGTTGGAAGGGACCTCTGAAGGTCATCTATTCCAACAACCCTGCTCAATCAGGGACTCCTAGAGCACATGAACCAGGATTTTGTCCAGATGGTTTCTGAATATCTCCAGGGAGGGAGATTCCATAGCCTCTCTGGGCAACCTGTTCCAGTGCTTGGTCACCCTCACAGTAAATAAATTCTTCCTTATGTTCAGGTGGAACTTCCTATGCTGCAGTTTATGCCCATTGCCTCTTGTCCTATTGTTCAGTGCCAATGAGAAGAGTCTGGCCTGGTCCTCTAGACAGGCCAGACTCTCCCTTTAGATATTAATAAACATTAATCAGATCCCCTCTGAGTAGTCTTTTCTCCAGGCTGAACAGGCCCAGCTCCCTCAGTCTTTCCTCATATGAAAGATGCTCCAGTCCTTAGTCCAGATCTTAGTTACCCTTTGCTGGACACGCTCCAGGAGTTCCATGTCTTTCCTGTACTGAGGAGCCCAGAACAGGACACAATACTCCAGATGGGGTGTGTATTGGTGGGGCCTCACCAGGGCTGAGTAGAGGGAGAGGAGAACCTCTCTCGACCTGCTGGCAACACTTTTCCTAATACCACCCAGGATACCGTTGGCCTTCCTGGTCACAAGAGCACACTGCTGGCTCATATTTAACTTGTTGTCCACCATGACTCCCCCGTCCTTCTCTGCAGGGCTGCTTTCCAGGAGGTCAGCCCCCATCTGTGATGGTGCCTGGGGTTATTCCTTCCCATTTGCAGTACCCTGCACTTTCCCTTGTTGAACCTCATGAGGTTCCTCTGCCCATCTCTCCAGCTGTCGAGGTCCCTCTGGATGGCAGCGCAGCCGTCTGGTGTATCCAACACTCCTCCCAGTTTAGTATCATCAGCAAATTTGCTGAGGAGGCACTCTGTTCCTTCATCTAGTCATTGATGAATAGGTTGGACAACACTGGACCCAGTATTGACCCCTGGGGTACACCACTCGATACAGGCCTCCAACTTGATTCCACACCACCAATGACAACCCTCTCAGCCTGCCATTCAGCCAGTTCTCAATCCACCTCACTGTCCAATCATCAAGTCCACACTTCTTGAATTTGCCAATGAGGATGTCATGGGAGACAGTATCAAAAGCCTTGCTCAAGTCCAACTATACAACATCCACTGCCCTCCCCTCGTCTATCCAGCCAGTTGTCCTGTCACAGAAGGCAATCAGGTAAGTTAAGCATGATTTCCCTTTGGTGAATCCATTCTGACTACTCCTGACAACCTTGTCTTTCACATGCTTAGAGATGGCCTCCAGGATGAGCTGTTCCACTACCTTTCCAGGGACTGAGGTAAGGCTGACTGGCCTGTAGTTCCCTGGGTGCTCCTTCTTACCCTTCTTGAAGACAAGGGTGACATTTGCCTTCTTCCAGTCTTCAGGAACCTCTCCTGATTGCTGTGTCCTCTCAAAGATGATTGAGAGTGGTCTAGCAATGATGTCAGCCAGCTCCCTCAGCACACATGGGTGCATCCCATCAGGGCCCATGGACTGGTGGGTGTTAAGGCTGCATAGTTGATCTCTAACCCAATACACATCAATCAAGGAAAAGTCTTCCTTTTTCCAGACTTTCTCACTGGTCTCTTGGGTGGCCTTCGCAGTGAAGACTGAAGCACAGAAGACATTCAGTAACTCTGCCTTCTCTGTGTCCTCTGTTACCAGGTATCCTGACCCATTCAGTAGTGGCCCCACACTTTCCCTGGCCTTCCTTTTGTTATTGGTGTATTTGAAGAAACTCTTCTTGTTGTCTCTGACCTCCCTTGACAGATCTAGTTCCAACTGGGCCTTGGCCTTCCTTGTCACATTTCTGCATGCTCTGGTGATGCTATTATATTCTTCCCAAGTGGCCTGTCTTCGCTTCCACCTCTTGTACACCTCCTGCTTATGCCTGAGTTTTGCCAGGAGCTCCTTGTCATCCACATCAGTCTTCTCCCCACTTTGCTCGACTTCTTGCACACAGGGATGCATTGTTCTTGAGCCTGGAGGAAGTTATGTTTGTATACTAATCAACTCTCTTGCACCCTCTTCCTTCAAGGGTCTGATCCCATGGGATTCTTCCAAGAAGATCCCTGAAGAGGCCAAAGTTAGCTCACTTGAAGTTCAGGGTTGCAGTCTCACTGCCCTTTGTCCTCCTAACAAGATCTTGAACTCCACAATTTCATGGTCACTGCAGCCATGGCTGACCCCAACCTTCATGTCCCCAATGACACCTTCATTATTTGATAGAACAAGGTCCAGCAGCACTCCTTTCCTTGTTGGCTCTTCAGTCATTTGCAAGAGAAAGTTATCATCAATGCTTTGAAGGAACCTCTTTGATTGCATTTGACTTGCATTTTTATTCCTCCAGCAAATGTTGGGGTAATTGAAGTCACCCATGAGCACCAGGGCCTGTGACTGTGAGGCTACTTTCACCTGACTGTAAAAGGTCTGGTCCACATCCTCCTCCTGATCAGGTGGCCTGTAGCAAACACCCACTACTATGTCACCCATGTTAGTCCGACCTTTAATCCTTGCCCGTAAACACTCAACCCTCTCATCATTCATCCCAAGGAGCAGCTCCCTACATACCAGGTGTTCTCTTACATAAAGGGGAACTCCACCACCTCACCTTCCTGGTCTGTCTCTCCTAAAAAATTGTAGCCATTTATGACAACGTTCCAGTTGTGTGCGCTGTCCCACCACGTTTCAGTAATTCCAATAATATCAAAGCCCTGTGTCTGCATACGGATCTCTAACTCTTCCTATTTATTTCCCATGCTGCGTGCACTGGTGTACAGGCACTTCAGAGAGGAATTAGAGCATGCCCGTTCTACAGGAGGGGTGAATGAGGATACCCCACAGACATGTTCTGCAACCGCTTGCTTGGCTGCATTCACTTGCAGCAGTTTTACCCCTTTGAGTTTTGTTTTATTGTTTGGAAAATCTCCATAATTTCCCCCTACCTACTTCCTTCCTAGTTTAAAGCTCTCCTTATGAGGTTGACCAGTCTATTGGCAAAGGTACGTATACTCCTGTTGGTGAAGTGGACCCCATCACTCCCAAGTAGCTGTTGATTGTCAAACAGGGTCCCATGATCATAGAAACCAAACCGCTTTTGTCAATTGTTCCAAAAGGAGATATATATGAACTTCTGACCCACAGATTTTTATTCTTTTCCATGTTTTTCTTAAATTGAAGGGCTCTTTTGCAAAAAGACCAGGAACTGCATGGACCTAAGAAATCCTTTTTAAATTTTGCAGTCACTTTCAGAATTATTTGTTCAGGAATTTTGTTTTGCAGTCAAATTTATAACAAAAAAAATCTGTAAAACATGAGGTTGTACTGTAGCATCAGCAGAAGGGTGTAGTTCAGATGTGATGTGTTTCAGAGCACTTTGATACATTAGGCTTGATTCCAGAAAAGTGGAACTTGAGGCAAGGCTCTTGATGATAGCCATGTAAGCTTTGCTTGAGAAAGGGTTGCAGGACAGGAGTGTTGTGGTTTGGTTTTTACTGTCACTCAGTGTGCACTTCAGAGGAAATAAATGCCTTTTCCTCTTGATTATTTTTTTCCCCCTTGATTATTATAAGTGCCGCAAACAGCAAATGAATTTGTGGAGGAGGGGAATGGAGACCATTTTGTAATTCTTGAAAGGTTAATTGCACTATTTATAGACTTAACTGCAATGGGAAAAAACTCTCAGTGTGACCTGGCAAGGTCAGCATAGTAATAGCAACCTAAATGGAGCTCTGACCAGTCATGAATTACTGTCTGTGATACTGGGAATGCTGACAGTTCAATCACAGCACTGTTTCAATAGAGAACTCCATATATTTAAAGCGCCGATACTGTTTTCTCTCTAACTGACAGGCTTGACAGATGGGCCGAAAGCACTGCAGACGTTTGAACAAGGAAATAGAGAGGGAGCCTGCTGGAAGCAGGGCTTCACGCAGCCAGCCGTGGATGATGAATAGAGTGTGATTGTGTCTGACAGGTAGTAATATAACTATTCATTCACCACAGAACACCTGGAGCACACTATATTAAATGGTACAAGATGGAGAGTTTCTGTGACAGGAATGGGAAGTGTGAATCCCACGCTGAGTTTTGGTACAGCAATATAAAAGGTCAGGGGTCGTGTAATATAAACTGCCTGATAGAAGGCTGTAATTAAATTATTTGCTTACTAAAGTCTTTCTAATGTTTTGCTAACATGTTGCCAGGATCATTATTTCAGCATGTCTGCATGGCTGAAATGAAAATAGCAAACGCTGCTTTGCTGACTACTGTGCTCCCATTTGGCATTTGGACGCTCACTAATAAAAGTGCCATAATTATTACGCAAAGCTGTCTCAGAGAGCAGGAGTGAGGA
>NW_010312799.1:21482-31842 GCF_000700745.2 Antrostomus carolinensis
CTAATGGAGTTGCAAGTCCTAGAAGCTATGTGCTGTGTTTTGTCTTGTAACTTGAAGCTTGTAGCTGACCTTATTTTATGGCGTTTGTGACCAAAATCCAGCTGTGTGTGACAGGTCCCTGGAGAATCAAAAGATACCGTGCTTGTGGGTAATGTGGGCTAAGGAGCTATGTAACATTACGATTTTGTTTCATATGCTGTAGATTTAAATCCCTAAAAAGCTTGCCTGAGCTGAAAGAAGCTGCCATTTTCATCTTGTTATGAGAGAATTGTATTACAAAGCCAGAGAAACTTCATTTTGTTAATATGTATTTTGCTCTGTTTTTACTGAGGAACAGATCATGCTTAAAGTCCATAATTGTTCTTTATGTATAAACTATACATAAAGAACAGACCTAAGATTAGATCTGATGGCAGCATGAGTTGGAACTGAGCAGCAATAAGTTGGCTTATTATATTACCATATGTTTTCCAGACAGGAGCTATTGAAAACTTCAGGAACGCTTATTAATCTCTTTTGGAGTATACCTGGTATAATTAGAAATTTTTGTAGGTTTCAGTGGGTATTATTGTGTTAGATCAGGTGTTTCCAATAAATAATATAAAAAAGGAAATCTTGTTAGTAGTATTGTTAGAAGTCACGTTTAAGTGAGGATATCTACTGCAGTTCATGTCTTGCTGAGCAGGAATGTCAGCCAATTACTTTTCAATATACTCGTCATCTGCCTGACCATTGACAACTCTTAAAATGTAGTCACAAAAATACAGTGTTCCTTTGAGAATATAGACAGCTAATGCACATATAGTCCCTTCTTTTGTCTGTTCAAGCCATATGTATGGCTTTACTTTTGCAAGTGTAGGTGAAAGAGCAAATAAAAAACTGGTAGGCTCAAGTTTTATTTATTTATTTTTTATTTAACTTACAGGGAATCTGGCTAAAATAAAATAAAAGTTGTCTTTCCTCCTTGTCTCTCACCTCCCCACTACCAATGACTAGCAAAGACACTCTCTTAGGCTGAGACCAACTGCGCCTTTATGGATATTCTGTCATTCAGTATCTTAGGGGGGAACTTTCTTAAGGAAAAAGTATGGAACAGTTAGACTCTGGCATTTTCCGTAACAATTTCTGTCACTGTCCTCTACAAATGATACTGGTATGTTTTCCTCCCACCTTCCTTACAAATAAACCTTTCCCATGAGGTCACGGGTCCAACACACTTCTGATCCAATACTGAGTACTTTTTTTCTCCATTACTTTGACAAATTATTTCTTTGTTAATTTTTTATTTGTCTCAGTTATGGTTTGGTTTCATAGGGGGAAAAATTAAAGGCTTTTCAACTTTATATGAGTTAGAAAAGATTGTACTTTCCTATGGTTTGAAATTAATTTTTGTTTTCTACTGAAATGTATTCCTAACAACCTTGTTTCTGTATGGAGCTCAGTGCTTAAATTCGTATTAAACATTTTCATAATCGCCTTCATCTAGGTAATTAACAGAAGTGTATTTAATGTATTCCAGAATTGGCAGTTAGAAATAAAGCTGCCTCTAGTCCATCTTGCACTGTTTCTGACATCCACTTCTTGCAAGTTTATAGTTGTGCTCTAATAGTCCTTATTTATGTAACATAGCAATACTTCCAGTTTCTGTGAATTTCAGCCCTGAGGAGACTTTTAAATGATTTCTGCTTCTAACAGTTGTTTTCAGAGTTCATTCATCTGGAGTTCAGAAATCATTGAAAACCTGCATCCTGGCTATTTTCTTTATTATCAAATATGGGCTTTTCCATAGACAACAACTAGATGCAGCTTCAAAGCTATAGGAAAATTAAGGTGTTGATCCAAAAAATCCCCAAAAAAACAACAGTTGGATTTTTGAAAAAAAAAAATAAAATGGAGAATTAGACATTTCTATGTGTGGTAGTATAGACTGGATAATATATCATTTAAATAATTAAAGACTGAACTTTGATCACATATGTTATAGACTCTTCAGTCTTTGATAATGTCTCATCTTTATTGATTGGAAGAAGTGCTGAAGGGTAAATATCTTCTTAACCCCATTTGTGGTGAGTGCTGTTACTGAGGAATCTTCCAGCTTCTCTGAAATGTCACCTTCATTGTTTGTCTTTCCTCTTTGGAAGTCTGAAAAATACATTGTTGTCATCTGGAGTTTTTTCTTCTAATAGATAATTTCTTATGCATTTCTCTCAATGGATTTTTTGTTTGTTAAGGTTTTGTCTAGCCTTCCTGGCTCCTGTCTTCTATTTTACCCTGTACTATTTCCTATGTGGCTAATTTGAACTGTTTGTGTCTTCTTAAGCTTTGACGTTAGACTTGTCTAACTCTTTCAGCTGGAAATTTTTACAATATTGACACTATCTTGCTTTTGTGCTTTTTGGTTCCTATTTTATCTAAGAGGAGGTATCTCCTCTGTGATTTCATACTGATATGGTTAAGCAGCTCAATCTTATTGCAGACAGTTTGTCTCCTCATTTTTTACTCTAGGACTTCCTTTTTTAGCTTTCTTGTCTGAAATTTAGGTTAATAGTTCTTGGTTAGAGCATTTCATCTTAATAGGAAGATTAATTTAATCAGGTTGTCATCAGTATTACTTAATGGATGATCTGCAGATATTTTCTGGACTTGTTCCTAATGTTTAATAATAACAAGTCCTGTGGTATACTCCAGAACTAGCTATTCTGAGCAGATAAATACAGACATAGATTATGAAAAAAAAAATTGTGATTTAAGAAAGAATTTTCTCTCAAGTCAGATTGGCAAGAACTGTGTCAGCAAAGGCCTATGTATTTATTTATTACCTTACTCTGTAGTATGGGACACAGGGATGTACTGAGTGTTTTTACTGTGTGGAGAAACATTTTGTTGCTTAAGCATAAGGTAACATTGGAAAAGATACCCAGTAGGCTTATCTGAGGTAAATGTCTATTACATGGTGACCTCTAATTTTGAGGACTAGACTTATGGACTGTTCCAGTCCTATGGATCTTATCTGAAGCTGCAATTTGACCAGTTCTGAGCTATAATATAGTGTTTATTTACCATTGCTTTGATCACACTTACAGCTGTGCTCTGCAGGTTTTCATGATCTGGAGACTACCAGTGATAGCTCTTGTAATTGAAAGATTTTTGAGACTGTCATAATTTTTTTTCTTTTAAATTCAGAAAAAAATCTGATTAACTATCACTGTGATATTAATTACATAATAATAATGACATTTCAATGAATAACTCTATTGTCATTCAACTGTCTGTATTGGCAGCAGAGTATCACTGTAATATTTTTGATTATGCCTTACATTTCTATATTTGATGGCTATGGATACCATAATTTGTATGTTTTACAAGTTAGTTAATGTATTTTATCCCTTTTCGTTTCTACAGTGAATGCATTGTGCAGCCAATATTCTTGAGATGGGAATTTATGTTCATAAACTGTAAGCAGGAGACACCCTTGCAATCCATAATCAGGCTGTTAGCATTCTGCTCATGCAAGCCAGTGTAACTACAATTTTCAGTGGCCTAATGTAACAGGTAATCATAAATTAGTATTTGCTTTAAAACAACACCAGATTATGCAGCCTGCATGTTTAAGGAGAATGACTCACTAAGTAGTGCAGCTCTGTAATGAAGTGGGAGCTCATTAAACAGATGCTATCTACTTCAGTGATCTACATAAGCGGCAAACAAACCAAATGGAAATGTTTCAACAGAACGTTGCAGTCAACCAGAACAAGTTCAGGTTCATTTACTGTGGCACCATCTACAGGAATTAGTCACAGCAATAATTGAATAGTTGCTTGCTAATTTATCATTTTACATTTGTTATTACATTTGCATAATGTGTTGATTTTTTATGTCTTTGGTTACATTAAAATGCCCTCATATGTGTATACAAAACCAGAACACAGTGGGTGATTTTCAGATTCATCAAACTGGCAGTGTTCAATATTCAGTGCTTGGCTGGTGTTTTCTGAAAATGTATCTCTCTTTCTGGTTTGTGTGCTACATCTTTACACATGCAGGCTTGTAATTAGTATCTAGAAAAACCGAAATGTTTATTTCTTTATGAATCAGAGGCAGAAGCATGCAAATAAGAGCAATGACTAAGCATCCAATATTTCTAGGAGTAATGTGCTAGAAATGGCATAGGATGCTTTTTCAATAGGCAGAATAGCCAAAAATATCAGTCCTTTAGAACTGGACTCCATCCATGATTTCAAAGGTCAGTATTAGTTTTATAGTGCATTACCTGAAGTATATTTTGCTGAATTTAGAGGCTTTGCAGCTGCCAGGGGACAACAGTACTGCATAATATTGTTATGCAATTCTGTCAGAAGAATGAGATGCAACAAAGCTAATGACTAAAATTTGAAAAAGAAAAATACTTTTTGTCATTGTTTCAACAATCTCTGATATTTATTAGGTTTTACAAAGTATGTGTGAACTATCACTGCTGAAATGAAGGTAAATGGATTCTTAGTTTTTATATGGTGGTATTTTTTATTAGACCATGTTTCTGGTAAGTGTTGATGCAGTGAGGTACTATTCAGGGATATAACACAAGGCAGAATCCTTGCTGCTTCAATGAGATTTTTAATGTCATTGGACTCTTCAAAAACTTTTTTTAAAACTTTCTCTTTTGTTTACATCTCTTCATTTCTAGAACTTTGATCCCACAGATATGTCAGTTATCCTGTGAATTCTGACACATTTGAGGTTTTTTTGTCCTCTGCAAAAGCTCTTAGCATTGTGAGCACTAGTTAAAAATTGCTGTTTTACAAGTAGCCAAACATACTGCTTGTGACCTATATGCATACTGTAGTGTAGCTGTAGTAGCTTTCTTTTTCCATTCAGACGTGTCCTATATGGAGTCCTAACCAACAAGCATGTGTGGATGAGCTCACTGTTGGTGAGAAAAAAAGAGAAAAAAATACAAAACATTAATGTTTCGATTAAAAAAAATAGGAGAAAACTATATAAAAATAGTATTTAAACTATAAAAAAATATATTTATCAAACAACTTTGAGCAAAACTAGTTAACTTACAGGAAACAAAAGCCATATATTTACTAGTAAGGTGTAAAGTATATTGTCAAAGTGAAAAGCACTTTCTGTCAAATGTTCACAAAACATTTTCAGGCTACACTTTCTATAAGGATATTTTATTCTATAGAGGTTCAAAACTTATTTCTATATATCTACATGGAAAATGTAGCAAAGGACTTGAGGCCATACATATGGGTTGAAAACCACTCCTAATTTTAGGATCCTGGTTGGGGGAAATGCGGGTCAGGAGGTACATGGGACTACTCTGCCACTGGTGTTATCATATTCCACTTTACCAGGAGCATAAGTTCTTTGTATTGTATCACAGAGTAGATATTTTTTATGTTTCTTAATTGAATGGAAGTATCCTTTTAAATATTGTGAGAGGTTCTCTTAGTGGTCAAGTGATTTGTATGGTAAAGCTGCTTGATGCTGTAGGCAAATTTGAGATTTGAAGCAGAAACCTAAAAGCCATTTGAGGGTGCTGAGGGATGCTGACAGAGCAACCGTGGGTTTAGCAGGAGCCCAATGCAGTTCTCATTTGCCGTGGAAAATTTTGGTAAGGCTGTGGGAAGGATATGCTGACTGTGGGAGGAAGATTGTACTTGATGGGCTCTCAAGTTCCTTTCTAGCCTAAATGGTTCTGGTGCCTTCATCTTTCTCAGGCTCTCTTGGGTCCCAGGATCGTACTTTTTACCCTGTGCACCCAGCAAGTTACTTTGCTTCCCTTCCTGGATGGAAGGGTAAGTCCCAGATTCAGTTTCAGTTGCAAGATATGTGGGCAGTGGAAAAGAAACTGGAGGCAGGTGACTGAAGAGTCCTGGACGATAAGGTTTACTGCTCCTGCTGCCACTGTGTGTTGCAGCTACAGTGTATGGCAACAGCAGGGTTGGTACTCCTGAAGACTCTCCCCACAGGTGTGGTTGCCAGTCCATATCCACTACCCCTCTTCATTACTTTTTCTCATTGCCTGGGTGTAACTATAAGCAATATACTTAATAGTATAGCCCAGTATTTTCATTACTGTACCTTATTTAGAAAATGGAATACATTTCCAGAAAAAATCCTGGCCATAAATTTTCATTATGTATGCCAATATCAAAGCCATTGTTTCCAGAATGTCATCTGAAATTTCTTCTGAAATAGTCCATGTTTTGCTGCAATATGACCTTGAAGTATGGGGTTCAAGTTTGCCAGTGAGGATGCAATATGCTCAAGCGTTTATGTTTTCATCCACAGCATGTGCCTAACTTTAAAGAAGAGAATGGTTTCTGCAGTGTTTCAAAAATATCACCACAGACAGAAAGTGCAAAACATTATTAATTATGCTAATATCAGTTTACCTGTCATTGTTAACATCACTGATAGTGAGTTTAAGCCTTATGAGAAACTCTTGAATGATTGAGGAACAGTGAATAAGGTTACAATTTTCCAAAAGGCAGAGAATGAGGAGTATCTACTCTCTGGGAGTAGCTAACCACTTTCTTCTGTGATAGACAGCCAATGCGAAAATTGGGTATACACTGCAGGCTAATGAGCATCGTGACAGGAGGCGAGCAAAAGAAATCATTAATAGGAAGATGGGGAGAGGAAGAACCGTCTACTACATGTGCTTTTCAGAAAACAGGAGAAAAGTCCAATTTCAGCCAGGAAAGAGATGTCAAGAAAGATAAAGAGATAGCGGGGCTTAAGTCTGTAAGCTGTCAGAGAAAAAGGAAATAGATTATTAGATTACAAGGGTGTAACAAGCATTGGTACAGGTTAGATGGCCTGGTAAATGTGCAAATTATGCTTGTGACAGTCAAAATCAAAGGAAATAACAAGGCAGCTGGTTTGTTTTTCTTAAAGAGCAGTCTGTAATGAACAGAAATTGAAAAGGTTGGGCAAGTGCAAGGTAAAGTTGATGTAGACCAAGTGCTGGCAATCTGATTTATTCTGGATATGAAACACATTTGCAAAGCAGCAGTGATTTATGAATGCATCTTTTGGTACCAAAAGTATGAGTCTCTGCATGTCCTACTTTTCCTTTCCTTGATACTTTTTAATTATTCATGTTGCTGCTACTTACTTCCTGTGAAGTGAGTTGAGCCTAGAAAGAAATATGATCCTGATGATTTCTTGGAGTGTTTTACCTGTGTTTTAAGTGTCTGAACAAACTATTACAGTATTAAAGGGTTTGCCTGGCAAGCTGGATTTTTAGAGAAAGAATGTGCTTTTAGAGATCTCTCTTTTGCTTTCTTCCTCTGATTTTAGGCTGGCAGTAGCCAAGCTTATTTGCCATTTCATCTATATATTTTCCACGCAAACACTCACTAAATTTTTGTAAAACATACTCTCTCCTCCCTTTCTTCACCCTAAAAATGCTAGTCCAGACCTAACCAGCTCAGTTTTTGCACAATAGTTTCCTTTGATAACCAGATAGAAAGAAGACAAAGTTGTATGGTATTTATCTTTACTCTCCTCCCACAATATTTGTTTTGTCTGCGTAGAAAGACCTGGCTTCTTTTTGAGTTTGGGAGTGGCCATGGGAGATGAGGTAAGATATTTCACAGAACATTTCCTGATGTCTGCCCTTGTCCAAGTATCATAGACTGAGGAAAACTCCTCTAGCCAATTTGCTGGTTTTGGCATTATTTCAAATAGATTTGCTTCAGACTTGGAAAGAGGGGATTTTTGAAATTTTTTTTAGAGAAGCTGAAAACAAGAGAAAACACTGATTCTGAGTAGAAAGATAACAGAGCATAAACAAGACCAAGATTAGAAGAAAGAGATAGTATTTAAAACATAAAAAGGAGTTCACTGCTATTACACCATTAATCTACAGTATTTGCACAGAACAACCCAGAGCAGAAGAAATGTATAATGTAACTTAATGGACTGCACCTCTACTACTTTCTTCCAAAATAAAAACCAGCCAACCAAACACAAATTTTGTTGAAAGAGTCTAGGAAGAAATGAGTGTTTCAGATGTGCTGAGACATTACCTGTGTACAAAGTGTCAGCTACAATTTTGAACTAAGGATGATTGACATTAATTGTAAACATAAACACAGAAACAAGCAGAAGAAACACATGCGCCAGACCTTGCAGGTAATGTGAAATCCCAGTCATTCTTAGTTCTTGTTATATTCAGTGGTGTGTCTTCTCACTGAAAAGGACACAGGGCACAAGCAGTACTGCAGCACTCAGAAAAGCTGCTGATTCTCTTTAATATATTTTCTAGTCAGAGTGTTGTAACTTATCAGTTTTATGTGCTTGGAGAAGAATTTTCAAAAATGATATTAGGTACATGGGACATTTTTAAGTGAGAAGCAGAAGAGCTTATTTTTGGAAGACAGGAGAGGAGCAAGAATAAATTGACTTGGCTTTGTCCTAAGTAGGTTAACTTGCTAGAGAGATGAAGAAAATGTCAAGAACAAAAATTGCAAGGGTTGTACCTAAGTGTTACAAATTTTGTGGCTGTCAGCCAGAAAAACAGACTGTCTATGGTTGTCACAAGAGAACAAAGGCTTTTTGGTTGAAGAGAGAGATTATAGAGCTGGGAATAAAGAGTTTAGGAGGGAGCTGAAGGTGAAAACAACCCCCACAAAATAGGTACAAAGGAGAGTTGAGTGTTCAAAGAAGGTGCATTCAGAGCCAAATGGCATACAATGATCAGTGGAAACCTCAAAGGTGCTGCATGTCTGGTGTTTCTCAGTGAGTGTCCTGGTCTCAAGCTTTGGGACTGATTCAGAGGTGATGTGGAAGTCAGGCAGTAGTAAGTGGGTGGAAGGAATTCAGCACCCAATGCTGAAGCCTGGAAAGTGCAAGTTGAAGAATGTTATGTCATTCTATCCATCTCATCTCTTTAACACATTTAACTTCTATGTCCTCTGTGTATGTGGTTAACTTGAACTCCTTGTACCTCGAGCGTGAAAATTAGCTGCTGCCTGAAAGGAGTATTAGTTATACCAGTGTTTGGGTGTAACTCTGGACTGGTGTACATAGCTGATGAACTGACATATGGCACAGAAAGGGAGAAAAGGTGGTTTATGTGAATTCTGACTTTACTCTGAATTAGCCCTTATGGAGTCTTGATATTTACATATGTATGCATATAAATATATATATACACCTTTACACATAAATATGTATCTACATGATGGTGGGAAGTATATAGTGATATGTTGAAACTTTTATTTCTTGAAGATAGCTCAAAAAATGAAAGAAATACCTTGTTAATGATGGACTGTTACTGTGGAACCTTATTCTGGGGATCAAACCTGAAATACAGGCTTATGGGTTGAATTTTTAAACTGTGATTTTAAAGAACATTAAGATTTAGGAATTAAAATTACACTGTAGTATTCAATGTTTTTTTAATCTATGAAAGCTTAGTAATTTAACACAAGGGAAATGTTAATACCAATAACTACCTTTATCTGTCAAATATTTAAAGTCTCATTTTTATACATTATTAAAAATGCTTTGAACTATTTGCCTGTGATTTTTTTAAAAAGGTATTTTAGGGCACTGATATCTGACCTGGAGTCTCTAGCTAAAATACAAGCTAGCAATATGAATGAAGGTAAAAAGAAAAAAAACCTGTAAATTTGCCAGGCTTGGGCAAATTCCATACACAATGACAGTACTGTGATTTTTTTTTTTAAGCTATGTCTGATCTCTTTGTTTTCACAGCTTCTCCAAATGAGATCTAAAATTCAATCATGTGTGATGTCAATACAAGAATTTAAAAATTAAATTCAAAGCAATATTGAAAGAAATACATTATCACCATGTTTACTTGATTGTTTGCTAGTAAAATGTAAGCCAAGGCACATATGTCAGGATCTGGATGGTGGACCAAGAGTACATAAGGATCTACATACCTCTCTCTATATATGTATATATACACCTATATGCACACACACACACACACACACACACACACTCACTGAAGCAGATAGCACCTACCATTCCAGATGTCTGGCATGGCAGGTTCTATAACTGCCCAGCTTTTTCTCCTGTTTCTTGTAGTTATAATTGTTTTATTTAAGCAAATTTTTTCTTTCTCTGCCATCGTCTCCAGTTTCATTTTTGATGTTTTTCTCATCCTCACTAACAAGGAGGGCCTGGTTGAAGCAATAAAGGTTGAGGACTGCCTGGGCTGCAGTGACCATGAGATGGTGAAGTTCAGGATCTCATGTGGGAGGAACAGAATTGCAAGCAGAATTGCAACCCTGGACTTCAGGAGGGCCAACTTTGGCCTTTTCAAGTGATTGGTAGGGGAAATCCCATGGGAAAGGGTACTTGA
>NW_010312800.1:0-21652 GCF_000700745.2 Antrostomus carolinensis
GTCCCATCTGGTCCCATAGACTTGTGAGGATGTGCTGTTTATACTCGAGAACACATGTTCCTTGTCATCTTCACTGATTAACGGAAATTATGATGACAAATCCTGAATCCAATCCTTACCTAAAGGTGACAGATAATCAATATATTTGCATTCCCTCACAAATATGGATGAGGAGTATGATACTCTGAATTTATGCAGGAATAAATAATTTTGGCTATAAATATAAGAACTATTCAGCACTCCTTATTTTCCCTATCAACTGCCTGCTAGCATTTTTTCAAGCTGAAACCAGGGTACTGCACAAGGTGCACTGCCTAGATTACAGGAACAATATGAACAGGTCTCAAGTTATAAATTATTACAGTAGTCCCATATGGCACGTAATCCTCCTGTCAGACCAAACAATGAACCACTAGATTTCACATTGGTCTTTTATGAGTCAACAGAATTAGCAAGTTTGACACAAGCAGTTCCTAGAAAATATGAAGCAAAGCTAACTCAGCAGAAGAGAGCTGTAATATAGCTCTCTACTTGGAGTCCATTACCCAATTCATCTTTGCCTAAAAATTGCAGCTAAGGCTGAAATAACCAACAGAGACCTTTCTAGTACTGCTGCAAACAGCAACTTGAATCCTAAAACTTGCATTAAAAAAAATCCACTACCCTACTCAATATGATTAAATGAGCAAATGCATCTTCTGCTTATAAGGGACAAAAAGTGAACTTGTGGGACTATCAAAGATTAATCCTCTATGCTCCAAAAATCCTTGAAGCAAATGTTCTTCAAAGCATCAGCAAGGAATACAGGATCTATGATTTCAAAGTTGGATGAGCATTGTCTGTAGCTCATCATTAGCACTGCTAGCAAGATTCCTGTAAGCATGAGAAGCATTCACTGTGCCATTAGTCAACCATGGCACATATATCTACCAGGAAGCCATATGGAAGAGACAATGGAGCATGAAGATCTGGAAGCCTAAAATGGATTATGAGGCTTGCTCGTTTTGTGCACTGCCTTTAAAAAAAATATATTCCGACTTTTTTGAAAGACTTTCCACTAAATAATCATTGTCACTGAGACAGAAAACACTTGAATAGAAATTATATACTTCTATCCAACTTTCAATGCACAAAGTTACATTAAAAAATACAAGATACACATGAAAACTAAATGGAAACGGACACATCTGACTACACCAGAATCACACGCAATCCTGAACATCAAAATTAAACAACTTTACAGTGATTCAGGACTGAAACCCATACTTTCAAGTCGTTCTTCATCCTGAACTGACAAAAAAAAAAAAATTCTATCCCTTGAGACTGTAGAGAAGAGATGCAAAAATTGAGCACAGAACATCTCACAGATACTAGCTTGATAGTACCAAATGTTGCCTCTTTATGTGTCCCAGCAGCACCCACAGCTGCTGACACTACCACTTGGTCATTTTCATTTCCACAGCCAAGGATGTAGGGGTATCCAGCTTATCTTTGGAAAGATGGAATTCACCAGTCCACTTCCCAACTGTAAACTAAAAGACTAGGCTTTCTGTCTTTTCATCTGCTTCAATTTTATACAGAAATATTCAGAATGCTTCAAAATCATATTTTACTAAAAAGATATCAAAACTGATGTATCCTATTACAATGGTGAGCAAGAACGTTCAGTTCCTTGTTTTCTGTCACTTGGTTGACATTTCTAACCTCACTAAAGATTGCTGGAAGAAGCCAAATAATTGGGCAAAACTTGAAAATTTGAAGTGCAAAGAGAAGCAACAACATAATTAAATTAGCTTTCCCATTACATGAACTTTTCAGCCATCACCAACTATCACAGGACTAGATCAAATCATAAGGTGCAGATTTAAAGATTTCTAAAAACCCATTTCACTGCTTTCTAGCAGAAAACCATTTTTAGTTGGTCATCATAGAAGGGCATCATCAAGATGTCTGTCCCCAGTATGCTGTAAAGGGGTAAATTTTTTGTTTTCAATTTAAAATGTTCTCAACCCATCAATCTGAAACAGCACCCTGAAACTGCTACTGGTACAGATGTGCAATGGAAATCTGAAAAATATATTTGTTAATTGACTCATTCAAGTCAATCCAGGTCTAAAATAAAATATCTCCCCAGAATTCTGGTGTTTCTCAGCACCTCACCATGACTGTGCGAGTGCTGTTTATTGGTTAAGGTAGAAGGTTATTTTTAAGCATTATAAAAGATGTCTTTCCTTAATGATAGTTTTTATTAGTTAACTTCACTTGGGAAAAGGTAATGTCTGAAACCATATCTACTAAAGCGTGTGTCAGTAACCAGTTGGAATGATGGAGGGATAACCAAACGTGCATCGAGATCCCCCAAAACTGTGACATATGGTATATTATCCATTTGGGAATCTTACACTTTTATACAGTCTCCTTCTAACATTTAAAATGTTCATGAGCTTGAATAAGTAATATGTTGTAAAAAACGTGGAACAAGCACTAGAAAGCTTACAATTTGGCATGAGAACTATGGGTCGTTGCTGTGACTGAAGCAACCACATATTCTTCTTAGTTTCTTCAGTCCTTTTTGAGAACTTAATTATCTTGGCAAGTATCTAAAGAAATAATTCAATATATTTTCTTTATGCAGTATGTACATTTATGGGCTCTTGCTTCCAAAGAGTGCATCAGATGTATCTACATTTCTCAAATAATTAATCTTAATTTCCATCAGTCAGAAAGAGGTAGTTCAGTTCAGGTTTAAATGGCGATTACTTTCCCAACGCTATTGCTGCTGTTAAATTTTTTATACAGACTGCAAAAATGTCTATTAAAGTGCTTGATGTTTCTATGTAAAGATTCTAAACATGAAATGGTATATTGATCTTTGCCCACCACATTTCTGTGACCAGATAAAACAAAGAATAGCTATTACAAAAAAATGCTACACCTATCATCTAATTCTAGGTTATAAACAGATCACATAATGTGAAACTGCTAAAATACTGATGACATTGAAGAAGTTCAAGGTAATAAAGCTCCTCTTACTGGATATAAAGCTACATTCCAAAATTACATTTTTCAAAAGAGGAAAGACTGGGAAACTGAAGATCTTACATTACATGGGATATTACAAAAAACCTCCTAAGTGTTGTTTTTTCTCAGACCTTTACACAGACTTCTCAAATTCAGAACGCAATTTGATTTATGAATGATGTAGAGCATTAGTTTTTAAGAGAAGACAAGGGAAAGTGCTCCTCTTCCTTCCTTTCTGTATATGAAGAGAAAAAGCAAATGGTAGCTTCAAGCTTTCTTTTGGGCCAGCAGTTTCCACTTATACGGCAATTCTGCTTTGAATGTGAATACCTACTACAATTTCCCTCTCTTCTTGGCAAGTAACTAAACTGCTTTTTTGGATGTCACTGAAATGTCCCTTAATTAAGTTAATTTAAATCTTGCATAACTGACATGAGTTATTAACATGACTGTACTTGTAGCAATTGCAGATGCTAATTAATTATTAGGTTTTTAAAGATGTAGTGGATGGTCCTCTCATGCTAAAGGAAGATAGAAAGCATGTCAGTGCTCCTTTGTTTATGTACCTTTTGAGAGGCCTGCACAAATATAAGGGTTTGGACAAACATAGACTGATAGTGTCTGGTGTTAAGAGTGTAGGATTTCAAAGAAGATTACACAATCATTTCCAGAATGAACCTACAGCTTATTCCCTAGATTTCTTTAGAGCCATATGGATTTGCTTGCTTATTCATCTTGGTGGCTGGATCCTGAATCTCCCCAGACAGAAAAGGAAGTGAAAATTATTGTCAGAAGAAATAGCACTGAATGGCAAAACCAATAAGGATTTTCAAAACTAAAATCTGTCTTAAAACCCCCATGTTTTCCCAAGAACCATGCTGCCTTACCCATATTTTTATTTAGATACTCATAGAATACTCATTCATTTACCCTTAGGCTCATAGAATCTTGTTAGATCATGCTTTAAAAAAAAAATATATATATAAATTTAAATATGTCATATGAAGAGCCATGTACCCTCCTAAACCAGAGTGCAAACTAAGATTACTGATATTCTGGCAAGCTTTTGACTACCAATAGAATGAGAAAGATGATTTTGGTCCAGGCTTTCATTATAAAAAAAAGATAAACTTGATCTCTGCCTACAAGACAATTGGAGCAAGATTAGCATGTAAATAGAAGAAAATACAGACTTTGGTATTTTATTTAATGTACGCAAAGAAAAGGTGATTTCCACACTACAACCTTCATGGCCCCTTGAAGTATTTATTATGCATTACTGATTGCATCCACAACACTGGCACACAGAAGCTATTTGCTCAATGTTGGGAATAGTGGAAGAAGTGTCATGGAGGTGGCAGAAAAGGAAGAAAGAAATGTGGCAGACTGACCTGCTGCAACATTTTCCCCTTAGGAGTCAGAGATAGGAGGCTAAACATAAAATAACACACACAGATATAACACTAGTGCAAGTGATATCCTATAGGCCTACAAAACTAGACAAGGACAGTAAATGCCTGCAGATTTTGGAAACTTCACAGATTATGCAGTCTGAAAAGTTTCGTCTGTGTGCACACACATTTCTAACTGGTTTCAGTCATATACGGCTTCCTTTAACACTGTAAAATTTATCACTGAAACAAGGTAACTGCTTTTATATATAGTCTCAAAATAGTTATACTTATTTAATAATAATAAAAATAGTTTATTTTAACATACAGTGCATAATAAACTCCCATACTCTTTTTTACTAGAAAATATTACTCAAGTTCCTATGTATAAAGCTTTTGTATGAAATATGGTGCAGTTTTACTGAAGAATGTTCAGAAGGTTGAAATGCCTTCTTTCTGCCATTTGGTTTGATGACAAGTACATCAAGACTCCTTTACACCGTAAAATGCAAGTTCTCTTTTGGAACAGATCCTATAGAAAATAAGTCACAGTAGTTTTCTTAAAGTCTCTCACTTGAAAACCAAAATTACCTTTGTATTCTCTGCAAAGCTTAAACATTCTGTTTGCCTGAAAGCGATATGTACTCTCATGTCTTTTTTCATACATAATCATTTTAAGGGGATTTTGTTTTCAAAGGAAATTGAACAAAGCAATTTAAAGGCTCTCAGAAATAACAAGCAGTAGTGAATTTTGGTGGATGAAGGAGTTATTTCCTATTTATTTTTCTATTACATTATTATCAAATCAGAAATATGCCTATAAATGATCAAGTAAGGAAAGAACCACATAATCTCCAGGATAAAATGATAAAAATAGCTGGTACTGAGGACCACAGATCTGCTAATAAGCATTTTGATAAGGCAATCAAAGTAGAGTTAAAATTGCATTATTAAAGAAAAACTGTACTTTTCTGTACAGTTGGGAGAACTGTAAAGAAATGGGAGAACACACTAGTAGGTTTGAAACAAAAATAATGACTATATAAAATGTTTAAGAAGTGGGATTATATAAATAAACATTTAAAAAAAAACCCAAACCATGAGAAATAGATTACCTCAAATAAGCTTACCACAGAGAACACTTTAGAGGTAAAAAGTAAAAACTGGAAAACCAGAGTTGTTCTCTAACAGTCTAGAATTGTAAATTAGGGAAAGTGACTTACAATTGGAACGCTAACCATACTTCCTCCTAGAGAATTCAAGAAATGCTAGGACTGGGGTGCAAAAAGCCAAATTAAGAAAACAAAGTACTGGTTTGTGAACATAATAAAATGATACATCAAAGGAGAAGTGTGGAAATAATGAAAAACACTAACAATATTCAAAAAAGAATCACACATTCCCTTCATATTAAGGTGAGGGAAAGAAAACAAAACAATGCCATTTTAGAAGAAATCAAATAAACCTAATCTGAAAGAAAAATCTGCATTTGGCACACAAGAGAAAGAATCAAGCAAGAATGTATATTCCAGATTTTCAAGGGACAAAAGGCATAGAAAAAGAGAAAAGTTAGAGACGGCCAAAGGAGATAAAGAGAATTTATTTTTTTTTACTGTTAAGAGAAAAGTAGAAGTGAAAAAACTAACAAATTGTTCCTAAGAGCCAAATTCACTGACTTCAGAGGTATTGCATGTGGATCAGAAAACAGTGATACAGCAAAACTTCCAATGCTGCATGTATTTGTTCTAACAATTACTACAGGAACACTTAGATACGTTGAACAAACAAGAACTTAGATGACATGAAAAAAGCAAATTTAAGTAAAGTAATAATTCTGCCATGTATTTTATACAAAACAAAAGCTAAGAAACGTTCAAGAGGCTTCCAAGAGTAAAGAATAGCATACTGATTATTAACTAAAACTAGCAGGTAATGATCTCTCCATGCTCAATCTCATTTGATCCTGCTTAAAAGGGTGCCAAATACCTAGAGAATTAAACATCGAGAGTGAAGTGAGAGGCCACAACAGTTTATCCATGTTTCTACTACAAGCACTTCCATGTACACTTCATTTTTTTCCTTTTTAACAGAATCAAAAATTGAACACAATTGAAAAATTATTCTTTTGATACATTCAGGCAACTTTCAAAGACTTTGAAAGTGGTTTGAGGATAATTTTAATTCTGAAGCAAATAACTAGGTGCTTCCACAAAATCTGCTATTTAGTACTACTTCAATCTTAGGATTTCAGAAGATGGTACAAACAAGAAATCAGTGAAAATCATCAACAAAATACTAAACTAAAATGTGTTTCAAGCAACAGTGAAAAGAAAAATGCAAATGAAACAATGAAAAATAATTAACAGATAATTAACTTTTGGACCCTGATCTAAATCTCATTAAAATCAACAAGAGTATTTCTGCTGTTTTCAGTGGACTTCATGTATAACCCTGAATGAGATTTCCTAAGCAATAGGCAAAGGAAAAAATAGTAAGAAATAAACATTCCATGGGAGGAAACAGTATTGAAAAAAATAACGCTAATATGTTTAACAGTAACAACAGGCAGAACTAATCTGCTTGACAAGAACTATAGATGGTAATAAATTTTTATAGATGCAATTTGAGTTTTGTATACAGAAACAAAATTAGTGACAATTGTGTTTCCAGTACAAGTACCTCAGTTTCTTTAATTTGTAGTTTATTAATTAAAGAAATGAGAACTTCTTACATCTTCAGTTGAAAGTAATACTGAATTTTTATGTGGACAGTGAAAGAAATGTTTAGATAAGAAAACACAGTTTTAAATCTATATGACTCATCAAAAACCCACTGAAGTCTTCTCATAAAGTCTCTCTCAGACTTCAGCATGTCTACAATGACTTAATTAGACTGTAAGGAATTTGCTCCTGAGTAAAGCGGAGCACCATTTAAAGTTTCAAGTTTTTGAAATGGTCCATGAGGGTGGAAGGAGCTGTGAAGGTTGTACATGATTTTGAGTTCTACTTAAAGAAGGGGAAAGAAACACCTAAAGTAAGCATTTGACTTTTTGTTTCCCAGTATAACAGCATATTATCTCTTTATTTCTATATTTAATTACTCTGAAAAGTTTTGCTAAGCTATTGTAAACACTGCAGTTTTCAGTGTTTAATTGTTCTTCGTAGAAAATTAGTGGAGAAACAACTGTGCTACTGGAGGTTGAAATGAAAGAAAGCACTGAGAAAACATGCTGATATGGCCACATAACTATGCTCAGTGCATACTATAGCAATTAACTTGTAAAAGGGGAAAGAATAAACATCAGCTTCTCAGTATGCAAATTAATTTTTTTATAAGTCACTTACTGTTGACCATTTACAGCTTAAGCCTGTTTAGAATTTTAACACAAGTTGTATGTTTATTTGTAGCAAGTTAATGAGCATAGCCCCCATTAACCAGATGTTTAATGTCAGTATTATTTCTGTAGAACAAATACTGATTTAATAAGAAAAAAGGAATATAAAGAAGGATGCTTAATATTTTATTCTGTTTTTTCATTTTTCTTTCTCTTTGTGCTACAGTGACCAGAGAACGTAATTAATGATAGAGCATGGTCAGGTAACTGTAATCAGTAAAGAATGCTTTAGGAAGTTACTGCCCTTGTCAGCTGATTGTGCACAGACTTGTCATCCATTGCAATGCAAAATGAAATGATTTAGCATATATTTCTTGCAAGAATAGACTTTTGAGTCCATCCTTTGTAGGCACAAGCTAAAATTTCAAAATATTTCCCTTTTCCAGTTTTTAAGCACAGTATGTTCCATATGAAATAATAAGCACATCATTAAAATGCAGGCTGAAATATTAATACTAAAAATGTAATCCTATAATCATCATTTATTCCCATGAAAGTTGTGGCAGTCAATGCACAAACCACTTAACAAGCCATATAGAACAAGGACTGTGTTTCTGCCAGGAATATCAGCACCTTTGACTTCCTAACCTCTCTGTTGGCAAAAACGACAGCTGTAGAAGAATCAAAGGCTTGCCTGCTAAGCAATGACTTCCCGTTAGTGTGACTGAAAAGTTTCTTTAGCTTTTTTTCTTCCTCGG
Source organism: Antrostomus carolinensis (assembly GCF_000700745.2). Lineage (NCBI taxonomy): Eukaryota > Metazoa > Chordata > Aves > Caprimulgiformes > Caprimulgidae > Antrostomus > Antrostomus carolinensis. Next base: position 8,505 of record NW_010312800.1, read on the forward strand.
AAACATCTACTTCAGCTTAACAGTACAGCAGGACAGATACAGAAAACACATTCAGAATTACCTGGTTATCAAGTATTTGGTTAGCCACCCTTCTCTGAACAGTCCTACTAAGCAAGCCATGTTACTGTTACGAAACTCTTGCTTGATTACATACTGCATTTGATCTCAGAAATTAAGCATTGATCTGAAATTAAACATTGGATTTGAGAAATTAAACATTGAGTTACATACTGAACTGGCTCTTTAAAAAAATGCTTGAAGAAAATGGCCCAATAGAGGGAGAAGGAGTAAGGCAATAAGAGCTACATCAATAAAGAAAAGAGAAGTATTAAATTAATTGAAAAGGATTTGGTTCAGAAAGCAATTAGTTGTCTTTTTTCCCTTCTTGTGTTGCTGGAGAAAAAAATACTCTAAAAAAGACGTAGGCTGATGTTACCTCCAGTGTCAGGGAAGCCTAGGCTGGAGGGGCATAGCAGGATCTGTTGCAGGAATTCCAGACCTCCATCCAAACCTGGCTCAAATATGTTGCAGGATAAATAGCAAACCTCTGCTTCCCTTTCCTACATTCATTTCTGAGTAGAATTATTAATGGTGATACCTTAATATAAAAGATGACACTTCTCCAAAGCATATCTGACAAACCCTAAAATCATACGAGTCTCTCCCACTGAGAAAAGCAGCTTTTGAACAGTTGTCTGGAAGATCTTGGCCCTGCGTGGGGCCAAGGGACCCAACAGGGACTCAACTTTAAATTCTGTGTTAATATTTGAGCTGAAGTAATACTAAGATTAATTCAGAGATATTAAATATGTATGAATAAAACAACAAGGAATTCAAGTTCAAGAAATGCATGCAAATTACTGTGTTTGGCTCTCACTTCACTTAATATTGTTTTATATCACTTATTGTCATTAAATTATTTTTTTATTTACTTCAGAGAATCCTGTGCTCCATTATGCTGCATACTAGCCCCTCTATATCTGATGAAAGATGCATATTTTGGTGAGATGTTTTATTTATAACTCTTATTTTTGTTTTCCTGCTCCAAAAGCTATTTCTAAAGGTTCCTATCTATGTTACTAGACAAAGTTAAAATTTTCAACGTTACTGTATTTGACATACTATTTATACAAGCTTACCTATCATTTTGTTTCTAGGACAAGCTTTCAAGCTAGGTGTGGTAACATCTTTCAATGATTTGTGCTCTCAAGTGCTTTAATGTAATTATGTAGTACATGAGATCTATTTAAAAGATGAAAATAGGGTGGGTTTTGGTTCTACATTATTAAAAAAATAAAATGTAAAATTCTTGTGATTTTTTCCAGGACTATAATTGCAAATATATTCAATTCTATAAAAATTAACATTTATTAAAGCTGCACTTTGGTTAAATTTTGTGTGTGTGTGTGTGTGTGTGTGTTTGTTTAGAGTCCAGGTTTTGTCTTCTGAGAAGGAAGGTTGAAAGGAGTTGAGTTTTTTGTTGAGTCCTGATTAAGAATTTCCAAGCAATCAAAAGTAATTCAGCTCCACATTTTCCAGCAAAAGTAAAAGATAATGCTGTTCACTTGCTTTGTACTAAAAATACCTTCCATTGTTCCTAATTAATACTGTGGCATAGTCAAAGTTCCCATTTGTGTCTGGAGGTCATTGTGAATAGCGTCGAACAGAGTGCCCACCCCCATGTGTTATCCTCTACAAACATTACACACAGATTAAGACTAAAAATTTAATTTCAGTCTCTCCTTCATCCAAAGATTTTGTACACAGGCTTGGTAAACCTGTTCATCTCTTTGTCTCTCAAATTCTTTCACTTGTGTGGTCATCTTAGTCCAAGTTATTCATGACAAACTTATAGACATGCCTGATATGACAAGAGAGACCTGGAGCAGCTAGAACAAGTCCAGAGGAGGCCACCAGGATGATCCAAGGGCTGGAGCACCTCTCCTCTGAGGACAGGCTGAAAGAGTTGGGGTTGTTCAGCCTGGAGAAGAGAAGGCTCCGGGGAGATCTTATAGCGGCCTCCCAGTACCTGAAGGGGGCCTACAAGAAAGCAGGGGAAGGACTTTTCATAAGAGCAGTTAAACAAGGGGAAACGGGTTTAAACTGAATGAGGGGAGGTTTAGATTAGATATTAGGAAGAAGTTCTTCACTGTGAGGGTGGTGAGACACTGGAACAGGTTGCCCAAGGAAGTTGTGGATGCCCCCTCCCTGGAAGTGTTTAAGGCCAGGCTGGATGAGACTTTGAGCAACCTGGTCTAGTGGAAGGTGTCCCTGCTGATAGCAGGGGGGTTGGAACTGGATGAGATTTAAGGTCCCTTCCAACCCAAACCATTCTATGATTTCCTACCATTTCTATCCTGTTTATCCCTCCATCTGTTCCAGACCTTATGGCTCCATTTACTGCTTTTGTCTTTGCAGTTTCATTGTGGAATCAGATTGAATTCAGAGAACAGAAAGAGGAGATTATTCAGTGCAAAGACATTAGAAAACAACAACAAAAAAATGTGTGATGCCCCTCAAAGTTAGTTTCTTGCTGTGATAGGTCATCCCCTGACTATTGCAATCCTCCTTCCTCCTCATGTAAGGGTAACAATGGTCAGGAAAACAAGAGTTTATAACTTCAATTCTCTCAGAGTCTACCACGCTCTTTATTTTAATGCGTATCTGTTAAATTTTCAAAAATATTTTTTTCTTAATCTTTTTTAATAGCCTACTTAAGGAGGTATTCATTTTCAAAGCCTGCTAATTTAAAGGGTGCCAAGTATAAAGTAAAATCATAAACAAGACATCAACCAGCACTGATTTTAAAAAGATCCTATTAAAGAAAATATGTATAAATATATTCCATAAAATTCCATTTACATGAACAATACAAAAGCATAATCAGTTTACACACTTTTCCTTTTCCTCTTACTTGTGCTCACATACACAATTGTTTCTTCCCTCTCCTACATGACTGAAAAAAAACGGAAATTTGTGGCAGGAAAATTCTTTATTAAGCCAATTAAGCCTCACAATGGGACTGGTCCTTCAAATGCCATTTTAAGCCACACTTTGGTTCTGTTGGGATAATTACCTAAATTAGGACTGCATAATCAGATCTGAAAAGGACCCAGTTCAGCCTGTCCTGCTGTTTAGAATACAATATTAGAGCATGTTGATTGGTAAGTAGTATGCTGGGAGATACAGAGAAAAGAAAGTACTCTAGCAAACACATTGTTCCACTTCCTTACAATTATCATCTTATTAAGCATTCTGCATTATTTCTGTTAATTAGATTTTCAGTTGTTAATAGATACATATCAGATATTAAAGATGATTGATGAGAGTTTCTCACTGATTTCCCCAGTCAGAAAAAGCAAACATCTGTAGATGGCAAACCCCTGGAAATAAACCTAACTGTGGATCTAACTGTGTGACCTAAGAAAGTCTAGCAAGGCTTGATCCAGCACTTTGCATGTCCTACCTCCCAGGTTATTTGATGAAGTCCACAGAATATAAGAGCTTTAAGAAATCTCTTTCTCCTCCTCTGATCCCCAAGAAATTAATGCCCCAAAATGGACTAAAGATAGAAGTTTATGGTATGCTGACTGTTCACAACTATACTAGCAACTATGAGGTAAATACTTTAGAAAAGAAACTTAGCACTCAGTAAAATTTGTCTTCAAAACATGTATCCTGCTAACATGCAAGGTGCTGACCCCTGTTCTACTGTACCAACCTATCCATTATACCAAGCAGCTGTACACTAAACTATAAAACAGAACTTATAAGATCTCATGGCAAAATACTGAGGTCTCTCTTCAGTGAAGCTCAAGATATTTTTCTCCTCTTGTTTGAATCCATCAGTATTTCACATAAAGCTTTCATAAGATGAGAAAACATTACTTGTTCACATACAGTAAATGATGGATTAGCAATCCAGTAAGACTTTCAAATTTAAATGAACTACCTTTCTATTTATTAACTGCCATTCTACGAGCTAGAAATTAGAAGCTATTATGTATATGCAAATAGTCAGAGTAGGGACATATCTCCATTTAAAACAGAGACAGAAATTATTTACCATTGGCATGAAACAATGCAACCTGCTACAGTACTATGGTAATGTTGCTGACACCATTAGCAATTAAGGTAGCTATTGCAATTCTTTCTGCACATTATCTCCTATGAAGGGAGTTCTAGTATACCGTAGGACTTCTTAGAAGTTTAGACTTCTTATACTAGATTACATTCCATAAAGCTAGGACTCAGCTTTGAGAAGCAGATAATCACCTAATTTTATTTTCATAAGCAGAGCCACTGGTGTTAATGGGGATAAGTCCTGTGGTTAGTTAGGCATGTTTTTAACTGCTCTATCAAAGTGGCATACTACCCCAGTGTGCAGCTGAAGAAAGCTTTTAATATGCAATCAGTACTGTATATGTGCGTATCTGTAGTCATGAAGAATGGAAATAATTTGTAGCTAATAAATGCAGTGAATGAATGAAACCATTTCTGCACACAATGCATCTAAACACTGATTCACTTTCTGAGGGTGTATTCATTGTGTGAGTTTAGCATACTCCAATGTCACCAAAGCAGCAAGGCAGACTCACCTCCCACCACTTTCTCACGGCTGGACCCTTGCCTCTCCTGACACTCTCCAGACTAACAGCTTTTCACATCTAACATGCTGCCTGTTTCCACAACACAATGGTTGCACTGTGTGTTCAAATTTCCTCCTTGTTCCCCTTTCCTGTACTCTCTCTCTTCCTTTTCACTTCTCCGCACATCCCAATACAACCTTTCTGTTCCTGCACTCCCACTGCTCTAGGTCCTCGTCACCATTCAAACAACAAAGTAGGAATTGTATAGAGAAGAGAGGGCTGCCACACAGCTAGCCCAGCTGCCTCTGCATAACTCCTTTTCCATATAGAAGGGCAGAAAAATTCAAGTCAAGTGTAGCCTTGTCAGGTATGCTTAGTAAGAGCAACTCCAAATTTTACTCTGGGGGCTGTGGTACCTCACTAACCCCAGTATTAGCAGCAAAAACTCAATTCTATTACGTATGCAAATCCAGTGTCCTAAGATCCCGATCAGTTATCTGAATGCTTTGACTCTGGAGTTTTACATATTGCTAGGGACTGGTGTCAGTGAGTTACTAGTCACTGACAGATCCAAAAGCTGAGCCAGCATTGCCTTGGATGTAGTAAGATTCTTTACACATTCCTTGCATCCAGTTTAGAATTAGTTTTAACAATCATCACAATTACTTTACTGTCAAATACTCTACAACCTACAGATGTAACGCACAAAACCCCAGGGTCCGAGGCTGTGAAGCAAGGGGAATTACAATTGCTAAATTGCCTCAGATGTTGTCTTCATAAACAGTTGAGGAGCAAGAGTGTTACCATCAGTTTGTTGCTCACTTCTAACTGATCCTCACTGTCATTTTAGCAAGCCTCATATTTACATTTTAATAATTAAGAAAATACATAGGATACTAAGTGCATTGCTATAAACATGCTTATTATATTACAATAACATACTAAGATTCCAGTTTGCTACATTAGTCAATTTGGTTGCCTCAGTTGCACAAAGATAAATAGATTTTTATTGCAATTCACTAGGAGTGAGATTAGCTATAAATATTTCAAAGAGAATAAAAGGAGATTGTTAATATTTTATTTATCATAGTAACACTTTTAAAACACCTTAAAAAAACCAACAACAACAAACAACAAAAACACAAAACCCAAGCTGAATGCAAGTTTTTTTCTGGAGCTTGATCTTGATTTTTATGGGCTGTTAAAAAGGTATGGAGATAAAATTCTGTACCTGGCTAACTGGTTTTTACTTTATACTCACAAAAAGAACATTTTGCTTATTACTGGAAATTACCTTTCTTATTTCAGGCTGAGAACAGAAGTATATGATACCTTGCAATATTTAGGCCCATTTCAGGCAGACAGGCAGGTCTTATAAGGGCACTCATAAGAGATGGACATAGAGTTTTTAAGTAGAGCAGTTTCTTTTTCCCATTTGCTTAATGAAGTACAAGACCTGAAAAATTAATTAGATTTATTTCACCATTTTAAACATAAGCTAGTGGCTTTGGACTATACTAGTTGCCCTGGAAGTTCACACAGGTAGCTAAAGAGTGCCCAAGTCCCCAGCAAATTCCAGCGCCACTGTCAGAGAGACACAGGGTCTCTTAATGAAAACAGAAAAAGACTCCAAAGGCAGACTGGATGGTATGCGTGCACTGGATCTTCAAACATCTGCCTACACAGGCCAAATTCCCTGTTGGATTGCCCTGAAATATTGGTTCATAGTGATGGGAAAGTCATTGCTTATTGACTTGCCTGTTCTTCCAAACACCATGTAGATGTTGCTTTCTACTGCTCTTTCCATAGCTGGGAGTAACTGGCAGCAGTATTATGAGGAGCAAGCATAGACAAAACAATATGAGAAAGACATGCTGCATTCATTAAGATCAAATCCTGCACTTTGGTAAGGTTTCAACAGATATGTTTAGCACTGATGGCTTCATTTCATATTTTTCTGTTGTAATCATCCTGGGTTTGAATCTATACTTAGAGAAAAGACAATATGACAAAGGAGCAATTTAAAGTAATGTTCCTGTTAACACAATTTTGATCTGAAGCAGTAGGGAAAAAGCATCAAGCACATTTCTGCCACAGCATTACCTGTAACTAGTATTATACACATCCATCAAAATCTCATATTTGACTTTCAAAATTTACCCTCAATTTTTCCCAGAGAGAAGAAAAAACTGATTATACCTGCTACTACATTTCATAAAAATGTTACCTATGGAAGCAAGATATTAACTCAATGGCACTGAGAGTCCTGTGGCCTGTGAAAGAAGTTCACATCAGGTGTTAGGCATATGAATTCTGTAAAAAATACACCAAGCTATTCCTCAGAAATGCTTATGGAAAAAATATTGCCACTTGCTAACAGATCAGAGTAGCTCTAGATAATGTTTTGAAATATTAACTGGCTTTGAAATCGTAATAGAAAATAAAACCTTACTCCAGAGTTCAGAAGGTAAAAAACAATAAAGAAAAGCAAACTGTATCATTAGACATTTGGGATACAACGTCCCTAGTAGGACCAGGAACAGATGTTTGAAGCTTGCAACAGCAACTGTTATTCACGTATCAGTGCCTGGCGCAGTCATGCCTGGCCTGATAATGTACTTTATCTGCTTCAGTGTTGTATATGCTAAATAAAGCAATACAGAAGGAGCAAAACAACAGAAGACAGGAGGAAGGGGGAGAACAAGAAAAAAAATAACCCCACAAAACACCAAAGTGAAGGCATTCTTATACAGGGATCCTGACATCCCTGTGAGCCCTCCTCCCTCCTAGCCACTGGACCATGGCACTAGAATACCTTGCATCTTAAGATTCAAGCATATTGCTTTAAATACTTCCAGTACATCTAATTAAGTGCATCTCTCAGTTTCTGCAGGATATGGGCATAAGCACCTTTCGTTTCCTTCATAGCTGTAAATGTTTCTCAAGAAAAAAAAATTAATAAGAGCAGAACTACATAAAACTTGAAAAGAGACTAAGAAAGAATGGCTGCAAAAAGACCTAAAAAGATCCATTACACTTCAAGAATCTTTGCTAAGTTACATTTAAATTCTTTATATTGAGGTGTTACGTAAAACATCTTATTTCAGGTGCAAATATTTGGATACCTGATCAAATGTCTGTTCGGAATAAAAATAACGAGGGGGGAAAAATTACATAATTATCAACTGGGAAGCCCTAAGAAGCAGATTTCAGTACATTATTATACAGCAGAAATGGCATTACATGGACTGAAAAGTTCATAATTGCTTTTTAAAAATCAGAATGTAAACATTACACTGGGTTTTATTTTCTGTGTTGATTGCATGCTATTGCAAATCCATTGTATTATATTTTCAAGGTGCTAGTGGACAACAGCAATAAAATAGCAATTTTATCTTGGCAACATGGAAGCTAGCCAATTTATTTCAAGATAATTTTCACAAAATATGGCAAATGAAAACCATGGAAAACAGAAGGAAAAAATACATTACAGTGAACAGAAAATCCAACTAAAATAAGCAGTTCAATCTTAATAAACAATTCAAAAGTGTTTGGTCAGTTTTCAACAATTTTAGCAGACAAAGACTTTAGAAGTCATGTATTCATCCAAGCAACCCTTCCAACCTACCAATGCAAAGTTTTTTTTTTAATGAGACACCAAAATTTTCTATTTTCTTCCATATTTTTTATGTATTTGCATTTTCCTTCTAAGTGTTTTATTAATTCCACTGTTAAACTAATATATGTGATTTATGTTGATCATTTGTATAGCAAGAAGAGATAAAAATACTATTTTTAAAAGGAAAAAATGGATGATTTAAGAACAATAGCTGTCAATGATATTGAAATGACTGAAACTATAACTATGTCAAGCACATTTTAACCTATTCAAGTTCCCAAGAACTGAAGATTCTCTGCACAAAACCACACAAGTCTGAATTCTGAAAGAAAACTTATGGTAAGTTTCTTTTGAGTTACTGATCAGTTAAATTCTTTACTTGATTTCAAATATATAACATAGAATAACTTTTTTAAAATTAACTCTAAAAATTTACATAGGAGAAGGACCATTGCACATCTGCCTTTTGGCAGAGAAATAAAACTACTAGATTTTTGTTCTTTCATTATTATTATTTCACTGTCTGGCAGATAGTCAGCAAGGTCTTGATTCTGTAAGTGCAGTAAAATTTTTTAAGTAGAAAAACAGAAAACTGAGTTTAGTCCGAATGAAATACTCCAGAGTACTTGATTATATCCTTGCCAAAAAACCTTAAAAATTTAAAATATAATTTAAAAGTTTCTCCAAAAGTTCATTGAAAATCTTTTTTCATTTCTCTCCCCACTCCCCTTCCCCATAAAATCATTATATTACATAGAAACTTTAAGGACTGACATTCATTCATTTCTTTTGCTTGTTAGATCCTAGCTGTACACAAATATAATGATTATTCTATCTCTTGAATATGCATTTCCACTAATACTGTTGCCTGACTTGTTAAATCTGAAGAGCTAGAATATTTTAATTTATGATCATATTAATTATGTCTAGGGTATTAGTCCCAAAGTCCTTCAGTTCTAGGATAATTCTAAATAGTGCTAAGTCTCCCATTTGAGTAATTCCTGTAGAGAGCATTATCTCAATTCTAGCCGGTGCAGTCAGGATGGGCATGTGTTTAATCAAGTAAAGTTGTAAACTCTTCCTGTATATGATATTCAAATATTTAGCAGCTTGCTAGGTAGCTTTATCCCAGCTTAAATCCATTTCTTATTTATGAAGTCAAATTTAAAAGTGTCCCTAATGCACAGAATATGATAATCTAAAATAAGATTATGTAGCAACAGAGTTATGATAAAGGAGAAAGAATAGTTTTAAATTTAAATATATTCCATATTCATACAGGAAATTAAATAGAATAAAAAGATTCTCAAGTGAAGCTCCTATACAATCTGTCAGACACCATAAACTGGGAAGAAGTACCTGCAACTGCAGCTTGTCAATAGAGGCAGATTTAAAGGAACTGAAAATATAGAAGTGTATCTGATTTTCTTTTTTTCATTTACATGATGATCAAACAATTTTAGCCTAGTAAGTGAAGAAATAAATTTAACGTAAAGATTATTCCTTATGATCAAAATTATGCAATGGAATCTTGGCAAATTAAATTTTTTTCAAAGCAATGTAAACCAAATTAGTTAGCTTGATCCACATCATATGCTCCAAAAATCCCAGGGAAAACTTGAGAAAAAGAGTTTTACCTCCGTGATTTACAGATCATTTGGCTACTGTTCTAATAAACAGAAAAATGTCCTACTTAATTTTCTTTAGCACTTCCTGTCACAATAGTCCACCAACTTCCCAGAGTGACACCTAGTGATGATTTTATTTATATGCAGCATTTGGCTTTTCTATTTCATCAGGCTTTTGAGTACTTACTACATTCACTAAGACAGGTTACCTCAAAACATTTTCTTTGTTATTCTATTTTGACTTCTTATGAAAATCAGAAAATATGAAAATTTTAGAAAAATAGAACATAAGCAAAATGTTTAGAGCTTCATCATAACCTGGGCAGAACAGATATGAAAAGAATTTAGATATAATCTAGATTAATTAGTCAATTAGTATTACCCACAAAAAATTACTAGATAGATCAGATAAAGATATAACATGATTTTCATTTTCTGAAACCTAAACAGAAGTGGCCCAGGTTTGCAATGCTCTCTGGCATGAGGACAACTTTCCTAATGTGTACCATGTACTTCATATACCACACTACCACCATCTAATATATCACTGAATTTTTGAAGATCCAGAATTTTAGAATATTAACTCAAACTTTCTACTACCGTCGTATTGCATATTAAAGCCTTAAAGCACTCTAAAGCTCTTGATCATAATAATTCACCTGAAGCTCTGCCTTTCTTTCAAAATTAGCTGGCCTATTAGAGAGTGAGGTAGTCTTTGATAAGAAAACATATGAAGTTCAATATGGAAATGCAAAGTATATTCTAAATCCATTATTTCTTTCTCTTGTGAGATAATATTGTGTGTTATTTATTTTAAATTTGGAAAAGACAGAATTTAATCTGCATTTTAAAATTAATTTTCTAGTGAATAACAACTTTTAGAACTGGCAGTTCAGTGAACTGTCATTTTTAGCTCACTCCATTGGCAAAGCCATTTATGATCTCTTTCTTACAGGTAAGCTCTTTGTCAGTTCTACTGTCAAGGCACTTTGAGAGGCTTACACAGGGAAATAATTATTAACATATATTTTGAAAATAAAATTGTTTCTTCCTCTCTGCTCAGCCCAATTATGCTTTGTTACTTGCTTTTACATTTGCATAGCAATATAAAATGAAAAAAGAACAATGAAATACTATGGGGAAAACCAGGAGTACCTTCAGGGACTAAGATACATTGAGTATTGACATTACATATGGTTGCAAATAGTTTAAACAAATTTTTTATATCAGGTACCAGTAACCTGAAATCAACCTTGAAAACACATGGACATCTTCTCCTGAAGACTACTTTGGAGGGTTGAGAGCTCAGGCCAACTTTTATCTTGTGCATCTGATTCTGTAAGGAAGGATTCACCGTTAACCACTGTAAATTCTCTGCTCGGAGGCAGATTAGAAGCCATTCATGGTTCTCTGTTTGTAAGCTCCTCCCAACCATAGCATAAGATTAATAAATCGTATGTTTTCCTTACTGAAAACACATTGTGTTTAGATTTTAATTGCTGTACGTAATGTAAAATGTACTTTGTTGTTCTACATATGTCATATGCCAAAAGAATAACAGTATGCAGAAGAAAGGCAAAACCAGCCTGGCATATGTTTTTTGCATCTCACTGAAGTACCATCTCCCCAGGCACTGCCTTAAGCAACAATCATCAACAAAGCTCCGTGCAAACATCAAAAAAGAGAAAAATCAAAACCAAAAAAATTAATGGTCTTTCTCAACATGATAAAGAGTAAGCAAATTGACTAAGCAAACCTGACTTATGTTACTTTCTCATTTTGCTCTGACCTAATAGTTAGGATTCACATCAAAGGAACATCGATCAAAATAAAGTAAAAGGAATTGCTGTTTTGCCACAAACTTTTGTTTGTTCCACAAATTCACAGTTCTTCTTAAAAGAAAGCATTGGGCATTTCAAATATTCTATAGGAAATACTTTTTTCACATCCTCAAGTTTTAAAAAAATCACAGCTGTAATGAATTTTGGTACATAAACTCTGGTTTCATCACCAAGACAATTATGTAACTATTATTTACTATCAAATCCTAAACATCCACATATATCTAAGGATATTAGAAATTCAGTTAGGAGGATAACTACAGATATGTGGTTTTATTTTCATGTTTCTAAGTAATACTTAAGGTTTCCTTTTTACAGGAATTTGTCATATCTCCTGCAAATGCATTTTGTGTTAGGCTACATCATTTTGCTATTACCATCTTTTCATTACACCAGATGGGTGTATAGCCTGAAAAGCAGAAAGTGCATTGCTTATGTGTTTAGACATTCAGTCACTATTTCAAAAATATGTGGGGCTTTTTGTTGCCCTTTTTTTTGGGGGGGAAAAAGAATTTACATATACATAAATAGGTATGTCTAAAAATTTGAACTGGAAATAAAAAAACATAAGAAACAAAATCACATGACACTGAGAATCTATTTCATACAAATTGCAAGAATTAGAGAAGGAAACCTGAATTCAACTTTGAATGAAGCCAATAATATTTTCAATTTAGAAATAAAAACATCATTGAAATTACATCTTATTTTATTCTGTTCAGCAATTATTTGTTTGTAACATTACTTTGCTGTTCTGAAAGAATATGAGCTCAGGAAGTTTCTACAAATCATAGAATGGTTTGGGTTGGAAGAAACATTAAAGATCATCTAGTTCCAACCCCCCTGCCATCAGCAGGGACACCTTCCGCTGGATCAGGTTGCTCAAAGCCTCATCCAACCTGGCCTTGAATATTTCCAGGGAGGGGGCATCCACAACTTCCCTGGGCAACATGTTCCAGGGTCTCACCAAGATGTGGCAATGTTTTGTCTTAATTCCCCCAGTGCACCGCTGTTACTGCCATAACTCCAACTCCCTCCCACGCTCCCAAAGACACTCTTACCACTCAAGAGATGCCAAAGTTATGACCCATCCACATATGCATATTGATTATCTAAATGGCTGTTGCTTAACAGAATTTATAATGGCTGAGACTTGCCTGCCTAGTCATCAGTGGGAATGCTCATTTCCTCTGCAGAGCTGAAGGTCACTAAACTTGTAGGAAGATGGTTTTTTCCTCCCTAGTTAGATTTCACTGACAGTTGGTTTATAAGTTATAATTGACACACAGATGAACTTAATCACAAAATCTTCAGCTCTTTAAAAGAGCTCACAAGCAATAAAACTGCATTTCCTTTTCCTGAGCTTGCATAGACCAAGTTCTAACACACACACATTTAGCTGCAGAATTTGTACTTTAAGTATTTAAGTCAGATATGCTAATTTCACTGTCAGTACATCACATCAATGAAA
>NW_010312800.1:21697-28798 GCF_000700745.2 Antrostomus carolinensis
TCCAGTATTTTTGTAACTGAAAAACTCAGCAGCCTTTTTATTTTGTGTATACTACCCCTATTATAGAAAGAGGAATCCTCTAAGCTTATCATGAAAAACTCAGAGGCAAAAGTACTTTCTTCAGGTATCCTCAAACAGTCACCTTTAAGATAAGATTCACCTGATAATTAGTTTTGCCTCAACTCTTTTGAAATGCTAGCAGAATTTAAATAATATATATTAAATGTAATACGTAAATGAATTAAGAGAAGTTTCTTATTCTATCTTGTAATCAATCTAACCACAGTTGTAGGCTCCCTTAGGTAAGATGTTAGGAACAGATGGTCATCTTTTCAGCTCAAAAGAAGATTGGTGTTTGATAATGAAATCTTGATCACCTACCATCTGCCTGCTAATGATGAGCAGCAACAGGATCATTTGTCCAAGTGTACTCAAGAAGTGCGTCTTGGACAACTTTGAGGACTCCGATGATCTTAGTTCACAAAGTAAATTAGGCATCAAATATTAGGAAGGTTATAGGTAAACTAAAGCTCTTAATTTCTTCCATCAAATTTTGAATCTTACTGAGATTCTAACTGGAGAATATTAAAATATTACACTTTCTGCAAGTTCATGCATGTAACTGTATAGCCACAACTTTTTGGAGTTTTTGCTTCCCGAGAAAGACAAGGACATAACCATGAAACCTGAACAACTCTGCAACAGTAAAATAACAAAACCTATTAATTTCAAAGTTAATATTTGAAAACTAAAAGTCCAACATTACAGGCAAAGCCTGTAGCTGACCCTTAAGCAGCCACACATTTGATGTGGAAAGTCTTGTCCCCCTCCCAGCTGTTTCTTTGAAGCAATCCCTGCCTTCAGCTGCTACAGCAGGTTTTTATGGAACACAAACATAGCCAACTGCAGCAATGTAACTTTAAGTAGAGAAAATTCATTTTTCTCAGTAGAAAGTATAAAATGGCTTGAACACACAGGTCCTCATACACAATGCATCTATAAAGCATAAGACCTTTGCTCTCATTTTCCTTTGTCGTTCAGCAACTTTCAGACTGCCATAGCTTAAAGACCAAAAGATCATTTTTGTGGATGTACAGGAGAGACTTAATTTCTTCACTTCTGAGGTTAGGCTAGCATAGCTGCTAGTAACATCCCCCGATCCTCTCAGAAGTCTCTTGCTCTCCTGCCTTGGCTTTCTTCCCACTGAGCGTGTCCAGCTCCCTCCAAGTTACCATCTTGCCCCTATCTTTGCCAAAGGCTCCACAAAGCCCAGAAATGCCGCAGCTAGACTATGGCAGACAAGCAACCTTCCTCCTGGCCCTCTCTTTGGAACGTAGCTTTTAAAGTAGCACATACGGAGCTACTGAAAGTAAATGAATTGTCTGGTTCTACCATCTGTCATACATCACTCCTCCTACAGAAATCCGAGGATTCTCTCCTCATATGACACAGTGCAGCATTTGTCCCCTAAGGGGACGTTCCTGGACAGTCTGTAACATTGATACCTTTGCTTGTCAGTGTTTCTACTCACATACCATATGTTTGGCAAGAACAAATTTAACCTCATACATTTTGAATTCTCTTTCTTCAGGGTATCTTACAATTTTTGAAGTGTATCTATGATAAAAGGCTTTGTATACAAACAAGATAGCAGTTTTGCAAAAGAGTACAATTGCCAAGCATTTCTTCTTTTCTAGATACAGAAAGTGATGCTTCTTCTGAAATACATCCAACAGGACATAATATTTCTTTATCCATCTCTGATAACTCAGAATCTGCTCTGGTGTATCTGTGGGAACAGCAGAAGACTTTTTTTTTGGGGGGGGGAGAAAGAGAGGTGATGTGTCCATTTCACCTGACCTGACTTGGATTTTCCATAGTGCACTTCTAGGTATTGCTACACTTTTAATGTTCACCACAACAGCACAGTGATATCTCACAGATCCCATAAATAACACAATAACTTCTCTTTAGTGGTAAGAATTAAGCATTTCAGTGCAGCATTTTGACTAGCTATGAATTTACAGTATTATTTTTGTTAGAAAGCCTCTTCAGTATAAATATATATTTTTCTGTTATTTTCCAACAACACAGAAGCCGAAATCTGTTCAAAAGTTACCTTTTTAGTCATATTGTGCTATATTCCAAAGGAAACACAAGGAGTCCTCAAGGTTTGAGACAATAACTCACTTGGTTACTTTCTTTTGAATCAACTAATCATATACACACTGATGTTCCCAAATAACGCCATTCTCCCACCTGAAGTAAAATTAGCACCTATTTCTACCCTCTCTAGATTTTTTTTTTTTTTTTTTTAAGAGTAATGCAAACTGTTCCCCTTTTGGAGCAGGTTATTTCTCACACTCTTTGAGCTCTTCCTACTTCATTTCTCAATACTGGAGAGTCAGCTTTAATCTTAAAAATTTACCATACAGATAACCTAGCTCAGTAAATTCTTTCCTCAATGTTCAGCCCTACTAGAGTTAGGCTTCACAGAATCACAGAATAGTAGGGGTTGGAAGGGACCCCAGGAGATCATCCAGTCCAACCTCCCTGCCACAGCAGGTTCCCTACACCAGGTTGCACAGGAAAGCGTCCAGGTGGGTTTTTGCAGATCTCCAGAGATGGAGACTCCACCACCTCTCTGGGCAGTTTATTCCAGTGCTCCAACACTCTTACAGTAAAGAAGTTTTTCCTTAAGTTTGTGTGGAACTTCTGGTGTTCCGGTTTTTGCCCATGTTGCACAGTCACACATGAATAAGCCTCCAGGGCACCTCCATACAGTAAGACAGTATAATTTGAATAAAGAGAGAGAGCGGAGTTGCTCAATAGATTTCTACAAAGGACTGAAAAACAAGACCCGGAGAGATCATCTTTGAAGAAAGGAGTATGCAAGATATGCAAAATTTGCAATACACAAAAACAATGCAAAGACAATTCCAGGGACTCAAAGATCAACTATATATGGGGGGAAACTCAGGTTAACTACAGTTAATTAAGCAAGGCATCTGGAGAAAGATTAAAAAAAGCAGTGTTGAACAGTTTTTCCAGAAACTATATGAATATTCCATTAGTCCACAAGAGAATAAAGATACCATTCAATAACAATTGTGATAGATTGTAACAAGACTGCTAACTCATTACACTTCAGATTACTGGGTAGATTTCATATATCTAATTGCATAAATGCACAGAGGAAATTCTAGTAGGCAGAAGAGTAGTAGACTGGTGTATGTCCTCCCACACAATAATTATTAATGCCCTAGTCATTTCAATTTTGACTATGGAATTGCAGGTGATATCCTTATTAATATAAATGTTTACCCTTAGAGAGAAGACATATAAAAGCTATTTATGGTTTCTTACTAGGCCCCTGCTGATGCTCTCTGAAAGCTACTGAAGTTTTTAATATCTAAAGACAAACCATAACCTATAAATACCTAATGAAATAAGTAAAAATATATTGAAATAATAAGAAACTACTATAAAACAAAAGCAGTGATTTAATAAAATTTCATCAGTAACACATTACAGAACAAATTTCAATGGAATAAGAGATAATTGAATTCTTTTTCTCTAGCAATCTTTATTCTGTATATTAATTCACGTTTACATAGACCATCTGCTTTTTCACATACCTTTGGAATGTCTTTTAATGAGTATGTGAATGATCTTACCATCCTGAATAATTAAAAAAGAGGATATTGAGCTAAAAGCACAGAATCTAGTTCTATTATTGGAATTTTACTTTTTTTTCCTCCAGGTAATGGCCACCAGCTTTATGTTATGGGAAAAAACCTGACCTTTTCCTTCTACTTCTCCCTCATCTCCTGCTATGTAAACTCATCCCAAACTGTAAGTTCAAGAAATTGATGGCACTCACTACATTTCAAAACACTTTTCCACAAACTTTCAAACACTGTGGGTTGTAAGGCCTTCCTTACTTCTTTTTTACAGTAGTAGTTTTTTATTTAAAACTGCCTTTAACCAAGAAGTACTAGTGTTTAGCTTGGGAGATTTAAGGAGGCAAGGTTCATAAGGAGCATTAAATCTTCTATCAGACTCAGAAAAGCAGTTCAAAAAACCCTGTAAATTTCTGGGTACACAACCATTCTTCCAAATCCTAAATGTAAGCAGCAACTTTCATGCTAATTACAGTTATTAAATCCTTTTTTTTTTCCCCACTATGAACTTGCCCTCTATCTCTAGTATGAATTTGGTGATGTTCAGTCTCTGGCATCTTCCCCTGTCACCACAACTACTCAAGGTTTCACTTTTCCCAGCTAAACGCTTGTCAAACATGATCCAGCCAAGCACTGATTTTTACTTAGATGAGAAAAAAGCAATGAGATATTCATGCTGTGTTTGATCCAATACTCATTAATTCTACAGCTTTTGGATCAAGCACCCTTACCACCTTTTACTTCTATGTGCCCTAATCAAGTTTTTAATATAGGATTTCCCGTTACCAAAACACAGCAAAGATGACAAACAGCATTAAGTGCTTCTTAATTACTTTTTCATTTTTTCACCAATGTTCAGTTGCTAGACTTAATATTGAACATAATGGAAATAATTCCCCCTTAAACACACACAGAACAAAAAAAAAAACCTGAAAGATAATTATAGTTATCACAATTATTTGAAATTTTTGATGTGAACATACATCCTGTCACACAGTAATAAAAAGGTTCAGGCTCTCAAAGGTCAAGAGATGAAAACATTTACAGGGGTACTATTCATTTCATCACAGACCATCATGTTGCAGATTTTAAAAAACAACACAGTAATAAATTGCAAAAGTAAATAATCAATATATTCCATTTATTTTTACTTCCATTTGCTCATCAATCTATAGTTGGAAAAGTGTTGATTCAATGGCTTTTTGGTAAAGAAACAAGAACATAATGACTGCAGTTTCATAAAATCTAGCAGTATATTGCAATGTAACCTTTTGAGCAAGTGCAGAGTTATACTTTTCACAAGTTACTGTTCCACTGCTTTGAAAACAAATTAGAGCCAGAAAAAGCCAATCCTATTGCTCCTGCATCACTAAAAGTGATAAATAATTCCAAAATCAAAGAAGGTCAAAAATTGATGCCCCCAAATACCCATCTGTATCCATATAGCAAGACAGACTCTGAAATTTATCTCTAGGGATAAGCAACGTGGAGAATATCTCTATATTTCAAGACCCAACCATCCTTGTTAAAACTAATTTTCCCAAGAGTGTTTATAATTAAATAATGCAGATTTAAGCATAAGAATTGCCTTACCCAAAATACATAAAATAAACCCTCAATGAGTAGATTCCCTTATTTCTGTAGAGACCTAACTTAAGTTTTAGTGGTTACTTACTCCTCAATGTCACCAGGCAATACATAACTGTTTTATTAAATATTGGGGGTTTTGTGGCAAAAGTCATACTCTCCTTAATATGGTTACATTAACCCAACATGCCATATTAAAACAGCAACTCTGCTCCAGCTTGCATGCTACGCTGCCCCAGCAATTACACCATCACAAGGAATAGTCTTGTAGCATGAACAATCCAACAGTTCTTCAAGTAAACAGGTGGCAGATAAGACGAACTCAGCTCAAGATACATGTAGCTTTCTAAAATTATTATTATTAAAGAAAGCATCCATGATTATGCTCTATTGCTTACACTCATAGAAACCTGGCGCCTTTCAGATACTCAGTTTTGCTTGTAGACTTCTCTATGCAGAGGTGGGATTTTATTTATTTTTTTAATGCACAGAGCGAAACAGCTCAATAAATTCCAAAAACAGGAGGGTGAGAGGAAATATAACACTGGAACAGGTTGCCCAGAGAAGCTATGGATGCCCCTTCCCTGGAAGTGTTCAAGGCCAGGTTGGATGAGGATTTGAGCAACCTGGTCTAGTGGAAGGTGTCCCTGCTGATGGCAGGGGGGTTGGAACTAGATGATCTTTAATGTTCCTTCCAACCCAAACTATTCTATGATTCTATGAACATAAGAGGCACATACTATTTTATTCCTCTGCATATACAGCATGCATATAGAGTTGTATCATCCTCCTACAAAGCAACAACTATTCACCCCTAGGCAACCATCACTTCGCTACCTTGCCAGTCAAATCAATGAGGTAATAGCAAGTGAACTAGCTGGAGCATATAAGCATTGTTATGCAGGAATCAATCACTTGAAATACCGCACCGCAGTGAGAAAATACAAACTAGAGAGACAGCAAGAATGAGCATTGCCTCTCCATTTTGTCAAGTAGCACCAATGTTATCATAAAAATGGAGACACATGCAACATTGATAGGCACAGAAGTTCCACACCTACAGCATAGGTTAGCTATTAAGATCACCATGACAGACATCACTTTATTATTTGTTGTTACTTCGAAGACTGCAGAGACAGACAAGATATTACAGCTGATAAATAACAGCACAGTAGAAAGTAGCTGGCACTACACATTGCAGCTTTAGTCCCTGTTATTCTACTACTGATCAACACTTAATTTACTTTTAAAATCTCTTCCTGAATGATTTCTGTGGCAAACTGCGGAACAAGGAACGCTTACCAAAAAAAAATCACCTACAGTCAGTTTGAGAATTATAGTTGCTCACATGTACGATCTTCTGGCACACAAATATTCTTTGTCAATAATAACTGACAATCAGACCCTGCCATTTCTTTCAAGACTGCTAAAAGCACTGAACAAGGTGACACGTTGTGATGTAATCCAGCTTCTACCTGAAGGAAGACCGATGAACTGAACAAAAATTAATGCTTACTGTTTACAGCAGATTATTTTAATACATTCGGTTTTAAATCAAGACAGTGACTTGTCTGGGGTTTTTCAAGTATACTGAACACACTGCAATCTTTTCAAATGATCCTGTTAGAAAGGTATCCAAGTCTTCATCTATGTTTTGTAATAAACACCACCACCAGTATCTTCAAGACTGATTTATGTCTGGTTATGGCCATACTACCAGTTCTAGTCTAATGTCCTACATAATTAATTTTTGGCACCCTTTTTGCTTATCTTCATTCCTCTTAATCTGTTCCACGAGCTCATTTAGTTTTAGCTTTGCTGTTACTATTTT
>NW_010312800.1:28829-82056 GCF_000700745.2 Antrostomus carolinensis
AACCCAAAGCACTCCTGCTCATTTCACTTATCACTAGCAGTTGTTTCTGTTTGGAAGCTCTAAAATTTGAGGATGTCCATGACAATGTTCAGAAGTGCAGTGTAGCATTGTTTCATGAGGCAGTCAAGCACGTTCAAGAATGCACCTGTCCATCACTACCAAGAAAATAAGTTTGATTATCTTCTTAATTCTAGGGCACATTTATCCACAACAAAAAAACCCAGTGTGTGTTATTAGCACAGCAGTTATGGATGGCTGGCTGTATCAGCAGGGGAAAGAACAGGGCTGGAACAGCAAGGCTGTTTCCAGTCGGGGTGGGGGGGTCACTGCAGTGATGCAGAAGCAGAAAAAGGCTGTATCATGCAAGCTGCTGCTCCTGCCTTTGTACAAGCAGGAAGGTTCTGAAAAAGGCCCAAAGCATCTTTGCCTCCGAGACCTGTTCTCTCACATCCAGCTAATAGGGGTTACAGCTTTTAACTTTTCTGTGTTCCCTTTTGCACAAAGTCATATATTTTTTCCAATCACTATATTAAAAAACAAACAAAAAACCACCACGAAGAACGCAAAGAAAATGAACAACAAAAAAACCAAACCCAAAACAAACAACAAACCCACAAAACCCCTCCTGACAAAACAGACAAGAAATCTTGAAAGACTAATGGACAATAAAGTGTTATGAGAAAAGGCTCAATCTGAATATATTGTTGTAAAATTTTGGATGGCATTTAATTTTTGTCTCCTCCCTCCTTACTAAGTGAGAAATATCACAGTCACTTTTGCTTACCAGAATTAATCTCCCTCTGCTTTTCCTCAGGACTTCATTTTTCCCTTCCTGTCACTCTATTTTGATGATTTTTGAATCTGCTTACTATAAGAGTATACAAGTAAATAGCATAATCTACTTTAGTCCTAATCTCTTACAGTAAACAGTGCCTCTATAATTTGAGATTAGGTTATGAAATGTGCGCTTTGTGCATATGCTCGAGTTCTCTACTCAGAGGTAAGCTCTGTCTGCATTGTCATGACTTATTTCTTCCCATACACTTTAAGGAATTTATTGCATAGTCTTTAATAGTGATTACACAATTTAATATCTTTTCTGAAGACTAAGTTAACATGCTATTTACGATGTACGCTGAGACTCCCTGGTAAAAGGTTTATGAATTGTTATTTATAACTGCCCCTCTACTCCGCTCTTGTAAGGCCCCACCTGGAGTACTGCGTCCAGTTCTGGAGCCCCCAACATACGAAAGACATGGACCAGTTAGAAAAAGTCCAGAGAAGGGCCACCAGGATGATCCGAGGGTTGGAGCACCTCTCCTATGAAGACAGGCTGAGAGAGTTGGGGCTGTTCAGCCTGAAAAAGAGAAGGCTCCGGGGAGATCTTATAGCGGCCTTCCAATACCTGAAGGGGGCCTACAAGAAAGCTGGGGAGGGACTTTTCATAAGGGCAACTAATGACAAGAC
Source organism: Antrostomus carolinensis (assembly GCF_000700745.2). Lineage (NCBI taxonomy): Eukaryota > Metazoa > Chordata > Aves > Caprimulgiformes > Caprimulgidae > Antrostomus > Antrostomus carolinensis. Next base: position 30,297 of record NW_010312800.1, read on the forward strand.
AAGGGGAAATGGGTTTAAACTGAAAGAGGGGAGGTTTAGATTAGACATTAGGAAGAAGTTCTTTACTATAAGGGTGGTAAGACACTGGAACAGGTTGCCCAAGGAAGTTGTTGATGCCCCCTCCCTGGAAGTGTTTAAGACCAGGCTGGATGAGGCTTTGAGCAACCTGATCTAGTGGAGGGTGTCCCTGCTGAGGGCGGGGGGATTGGAACTAGATGATCTTTGAGGTCCCTTCCAATCCAAACCATTCTCTGATTCTATGAACTCTTCTCCATCTTTCGGAAATGCTTAGAGCAGCATTATGAAGGATAAAGTGTCATTCTGAAGAGGACAAAAACTAAGCACATGAAAGTAGAAAAACTAATTAGATGGCAATATTTAACCAAATGAATTGCCCATTTTCCTTGGTAGATACTTGAATAAATAGTCATGGAGGGAAAGTGAGTGAAACTTAAAAAACTCTCTTGTATCACAAATACTACTGCTTTGCAAGTACCATTAACTTGGGAAATTTGGGGCACAAAACAAAGGCCTCTTATTTATCTTTAAAATCATTGCAAAAGGTATTGTTAATAGTTTGTTTACATCAGCTCATGTTTTTTGTTCTGTGGAAGTTGACAGGCTCTTTGATATCTTGGTAATAACATTCAGAAGGTCTAGCAGATAAAATGGAATAAGCAAGAGGATTACATGTATATATATGTGCATGTGTGTGTGATATATTGCACAAGGGGCAACAAGAGATGGAAGAAAAAGAAAACAATGCGGGAGAAAGAAGGGGAAAAGAGGCTAGAAAGGTCAGTGTCAAAAAGCCTGAAAAAAGCAGAGGGAAACAAATACCAGAAAAAAAAATGAAAGAAAAAAATAACAGTAATTTGGTGAAAAATGGTAAGTCAAAGTTCTACAGTATAAACATTTCATTTTCAATATAATGAAAACAAAACGCAATGAATTAGAACAGCTAAGAAAGAAAACAAGGAACAATATGAAAAAAGTCCAAAATAAAACACAGATGTGCAAAATAAGTTAAAACAAGACATAATGAATATGTCAGGGTTAAAAAATGTGTCACGGGGGGAATGAAGTTTCTTTTATGTTTTAAACACATCTATACCAGGGTATGCTTTTGAACTGGCTGCTTGAAGTTCTACCAGAAATGGATCAGAAGGTAGGCACAAGTCCACAGTTTTATTACAAGCAATGCAAAAGCAGATCTCTGGATATAATCTTAAAGGCTTCTGAGCACTATAAAAGAATTCAGCCTTGCTTAATGATCGATGTCACCAACTTCAGTGGAGCAATTGCACAGGTAGGCATTTTACAGGACGCCTTTGAAGAATTTGAGGTCTATAGTGCCAAGTTCACAAAAAAAGGCTTAGAAAATAGAAGAGCATTATTAACCTTAAAAAAAAATTCCAAAACACAACTGCAGTTCTACCTTTTAGTAGCAGTAGACTCTTAGTAGTTGATAATCTTAAAGATCATGTTTAGACATAATACATGCTGATTAGTCACTGTAAGGTTTGTGAAATGCCAGGAGCACAGGGAAGCAACGATTAACAAGAGAAGAAATAGAGATTTCATTTCTCTGGAAAACTACACCTCTATTTAAATGCTTTGTTGTTTACACAAGAATATTTCTGGGTTATTAAGAAAAGTGAACTGAACATCCAGCAGGTATCTTCGGGGATCCTGTGCTCCATTCTCCATATTCTGTGGCATACTGTTTTATGCAGAGCCAGTGTAAAGATTCTTAAGTACTACCTTATGCCTTTTGGTCCATTTCTGGATCAAACCCAGGCCCTCTAATTTACTTTGCATTAGCTTGCTACTTCAGGCAGAGCTAATGGCATCCGAGGTGATCAATCATTCCCACTATAGTCTGAGTAGGAGTGAACATCTGAACTAGTAAAATGCCTATCTCCTGCTCCTCTTCACCACAGCACATGCCAAATGGGAGCCGTTCTGTTTATAGCTAGGAAAATTACAGTCTCTGATATTGTTAGGAGATTATTTATGGCAAATTTGCTTCCACCTGTGATACTAATTGTGAATGTTTAGAGTAATCATTCAGTGTAGCTACAAGAGATCACAAAGAAATGAGGTAAAATGTAGACAGGCTACTGGGCACCCACAATACCACCTTTGCAAGTACATCCATGTACTCTTTGCTTAGAAGGACAGAACAAAAAATAATAAAAACTTTAGACAACTTACTTATTTGTATATGGTTTTGATTCAAAAGTACATAGTACCCTTCATGCTGTGAAGCCAAATATACAGAGAACCTTGCTATTAAGTCTTCCTTGGCTCATGATTATCATTTGTACCCTAGTTAAGTCATATGCTTTTATGAAATTCAAGTGCTGCATTTTTTTGTTCCTAATAATTTACCTTTTGGGCACAGGCAGATAATTACTTGGAGTATATTTATTCTGGTTTTATCTTTAGTTTCATATTTCAAAGAAAAGCCTTAAACATTATGTATTTCTATGCTTATTTTTGATTCTTTATAAATTTGTTGTTTCAATGTTTAGATATTTTTAAATTCTGCAATAAATTATTCCTAAGTGAGTCAGAGCATCAGCTTTGCACAGCTCTGCATAGAAGAGAATGCAGAAGGTCAGCCCTCTTGGAATTGCATGGCTCAATCTTAAATACAGGTATAGTAACAATATAAATAAAGGAAGTAAGATTCAGTATAATGAAAACATTTTAAAAAGAAGCCTATCTGCTTGACTCCTTAGAGACACATGGTGCTGTATCACTGTAACATAGTCAATGATTAGGTTAAAGCTCAGTCACTAGGCTGGTTCACAAAGTGTGTGCACCACAGTCTGCCAGCATCACTGAAAAAGAGACACAGATGAAATGAAATAGATTAAATAAAAGCAATGCTCCTCATAGAAGTAATTTTAAGTTTTTCTTTGTCATGAAAACTCCACTGTATCTTACTCTCTGCACATATATTTACAAATATGAGTATTGTACCACACAGAAAAGCAGTGTGTCTACAGTTCACCGTAGAATTAAGTCCTTAAGACTATGAAAAGGGGAGCAGAAGTCTACTTGAAGATTTTACATATGTGCAAGAGGCTGGAGGGCAGCTAGAGTAGTTGCAGTGTGCATCATTTACTCTGCCCTGGATCCTGGTGTAAGCAGAACAAAAATAAAGTGGACAACTGAAGTATTAACTATCAAGTCGGTGTACTTGGGGGGGGAAAGAGTTATTTCTGCATGTTAGTCTAGAGAAGTGCATCCTTAATATCCCTGATTTACAGAAGAGGAGGACTGTTCTCAAACTGAAGAATAAACAGTTCCATTTATCTTGAACTGTTTAATGTAAGTCAAAACATAGCAACATTGTACATTAGTAAAATACACATAATGTGTTGTAGCACTGAGGGCATTGTTGTATTATAAATATTCATTCATATGGTAATTTATTATAGTTACATTGCACCTGCAGGAAAAATATATTCAGGAAACTTAAAAAATTTTAATAAATAATGAAGGCAAACAACTTAAGCACTATGTAAATGTATCAGATGCATTAACTTTGTTACTTACTGATAAACACAAAGTGATTCAGAGTATTCCTGTGTTTTAAAAAATAATTGTTCATGACCACCATAGTCACAAGGTAACTACATGTGAGCTGCTCCTGTTTTTCTTTTTACTCTTCCCAGTTTGTGATTCCTTTCTTGGAAAACATATCCGGACTTGTACATCACATTCCAGCTATGACATCTCTCCCCATGACTCCTAAACAAGTTACCCTCACACAGTTCTCTTCTTACCAACTCCAGCTGATCAATTAGTGACTTACAATGCCTCATGTTACTCATAACTGGGTTTATGGTCTTGTGCTTCACTGTACTGAATTTCTCCCCTTCTTTATTGCTCCACTCCTCCACATTATTCCATTTTTCCTACACAATATTCTAATACTGTTCTATACTGATTATTCCCTCCTGACTTTAATAGGACATTTTGATCAGCATACACTAGTTTTATGGTCTAAGGTGTGTAATGAAAACAAGTTAAGACTCGCTTTATAACAGCTCATTGAAGTTATCCTTGAGTAACATTCTTACCATCTCTCAGATTCCCTTTTTGGAACAATTTCAGGACACTCTAGCACACTCTTTATTCAATTTGCTATTTTGTACTACACCAACCCTTCCTCCAGCAGCAATTACTCAGCATTCTCCTGAAAGCCCAGTGGCAGCCAACCAAAAGGTTGAATTTCTGTTCAAATGGAAATTTATCAGTGCTTTCAAATGCTCTTTTAAATCAGAAGTACAATTATTTAATTTTTACTTAAAAAAACTTAAGAACATACAAGTAAAAATTGTGATGATATGGTCTGTCAGAAACACTGAAATACAGGTGAGGGGTTTTTTTTTTGGAGGGGGAGTAGGTGGAGTTTCTGGGTTTGTAGCTGCTCAGTAAACCTGAAGAGACTGCTTAAATATACACTGTGAATTTTTTATTTCCTACTCATCTGTATACTCAGACTTAAAGGAACTTGTTCCTTGACCTGTGATTGCATGCGTTACTTCTTTCAATATTCTGAAAGGGATTTATGCAGCTTCCACAAAATGCAAGCACTATGTTCTTTCAGTTTTCTTCTACTATGAAAGCGGTATTTTCTATTTTCATTCATATGTTTCAATTAGTGATGCTATTTATTAGCAAATGAAGTACAGTATGTGTTTACTTTAGGGTAAGGCAAATGTTTTAATATTTAAAAAGTCTCATTTCTTCTTGCTCTTAGTTTTAAACTACGTTAAGACAGCAATAATTCTCTAAATACTCTCATTTCCATATATATGTATAATTACTGATTTTAAAAGGATTCCTTTATGGCTTTCTTGCAAACACTTTACCTTAAGATACTCCAGCCTTCCCTGTATCTCTCAAGTTATTAGTCCACAGTATTTTGCATTAATACAAGAAAAATAATTATATATATATGGTGCATATACAGAATTTAAAGAACAGCCTAGTGGCTACAAACAAAAACGCAGAGTAGTCTGACAGGCATCATCAAGCAACTCCTTAAATACTTCCCAGCAAATACCATAAAATCCATCTTGTAGCATCTCTTTCTTCTAGAAAAAGGAATACTAATCAATAAAGCCAGTCAAGCCATGGCATCAGCTTAATTCTGCTCTTTTCTTTTGTATGTATGCTGAGTAAGGTGTGCTGATTTTGTAGATAAAATTAATTACTTCTCTTATTCTACTTACATCTCCAAAAATCAAGACAACTGAACTTCATTAGGTGTTGATTACATTCTCATAGGTTAAACAAGCACAAATATCTTAAGCACTAAATCATATAGTGTCATTGATATCAAATATTGTATTTTTCTCATTCATAAGTATCAACTGAGAAACAAAAGAATCCCGAACTCTCAAGAGCATTTGAAAGGCAATGGAAGTCTTCCTGAAAAGCATGCTCCAACACGAACGTAATATAACTTGACAATTTCAAAACTGAAAGCTCAAGGTGGCTGTGGTGGTTCTTAAATCTAAAAAACTTTTGAACATATGCATATTTTATTTTTGGTATTCTCAACTTTTTTGTAATAAGTATTTTTTGTATTAAAGCTATGTGATTCTAGTGCTTTTTAAAAATTTTACTTCCTTTGAGATAAAATAGATTATTTACAACCTCTACAAATATATCCAATAAAAGCACCATTAAGCATCAGAAGCAGACTCACATAGAGGTTTCACTGTTAGACTTATGTCCCTTTTTTATCTGCTTCTTGGGTAATTTTATTCTTTACCACAGTTTAGAAAGGTAGTACTCTTTTCCCATCATGATACTTTGGTCACTAGTAATCTCATGCCTCACATTTTCACTTAAAAATTTAACATGGGCATGTCAACTAGTAACCTATAAACACTTACAGATTTCATTTAAATATTTCAGTCTTATATTTAAATAGCTATAAATTTTCAGATTGTTTTGAAAGTAAAGACTTGTAGGTGATGATTTTCTTTTGTGTGAGGGAACAACAATAAAGAGGCAGCCTTATGAGTGTTTGGAGTGTTGCTATTAAATTTTTTTAGTAAAACGCATTATTAATAAGAATATTTATACAATCATTTCCCAAATCTTAGTCCATGTGGGTACAAATGAACTTAACTGAAGGCAGAAATTCTTTATAATTTTTAAAAAGTACAAAAATATTGCAGTTCTACTCTATCATTCATCTGAACTACTTTGTCTGAATGCTATTCTGCTCCTCAATAAACAATTACGAACTTTTGAAAAGTAAGAAAAAAATTAGAAAAATTAGAAACATTGAGGTCTATGAAGTGACTAAAGTTTCATATGTTCTCAGGACATAAACTCTTCAAGTAGTAACAAAAGAGCAAGTACTGAGCAAAATATATTTGAAATTGGTTGATTTTTGAACAAGAGTACTATATTTTCAATTGAAGATGAAAAGACTGTTGGAACCAAGGGGATTTCTTGTAAGGTTACAATTTTTTTCCTAGGAACCTGCATGGATTAAATCTCCCTGCAATCCTTTTTCCAAAAGCATCACCCAACATACCAAATATTGCCAAAACAGATTAAGGAAATTCAAGTAATTTTCACACAGCAAAAATTCTCAATTAATTTTTTTTTTTTTAAATAACATACCTAGAAATAGCATAGAAGGCAGCAAAAGAGTATTTAGGCTTTAAACCTTTGCCAACGAGTTAAATAAAGCAAAAGTCATGTATGAGAAGAATAGTATACATGTGTTTTTATACATATACACACACATAATATGCATACACAGATAGACACCAGCAAAATAGGATCTTTAAACTGATAATTATAACTATTTCAAAATCTTGTTGAAATGAATATGCACATTTAAGTTAAGATATTCCACTGTCTTGGGCCTCCGTATTATACATAAAAATAATAATGATCACTATTTCCTCATGGAACAATACAAATTCAATTGGACTAGTCACTGTTCTATTAACAGAAAACTAATGAATTGGAATCTTAAGGCTATATTCTATCACTAGTCTTTTTTCAGCAACATTTTGCTCTAAGTATAGGCTTTTAAAGAGGAAAAATAACAAATTATTTTCTTGTCCCACTTGCAAACCTTTAGTATGAAAATTCATTCTGTTAAGAGAACATCGTTCACATTGGACTTGCAAGTTATACTCATTTCTGGCAATAGCTTTGAAGTTTTTTCAGATGGTGCTTTTAACAACAATAAGCATAAAGGAAGCTGTTGCATTACAACTACGATCATAAACAAGGACAGGGCACTGGAAGTATGTGTTTTCCAGTAACCACATAAAAAATCAAAATCCAAGCTATAAACTGTGGGTAGGAAAGAACTATGTTAAGAAATAACCTTATCTTATTCTTTTCCACTTGAAAACTTTGTCCTGAATAAATGTGAGTGCTCTAGACATTTGTGAGTGGTTTCCACAAATTCCAGAACCCCAGTTGGAATAGTATGTACAATTTGCACACCTAGAACAGCTAGCCAGATGTTTTGCACATGTGAACGCCACATGTGTCAAGCACATGTAATACATCTGAAGCATTAGGGACTCACTGGATTCGGCACACATGAACCCAATCAGGTCTAGCTCAGATACTTCAGAGTAAATACAAAGCAAGTTAAGATTTGGTGATCCTATCTTATAAAATCTAGAAGCTTCGTCCTTATTACCTCAGCAACACTTTGGACTAATGCAGTGCTGAATTGAGAAGGACCTTCAAGAGAGGGAAATACAAAGTGAATGAGATCACTTTGTTTGTAGTGAATGCAAAGCAAGCAAGGTTTTTTGCATATTATGTACCTTCCTGCATCTTTGAATTAAGATCAGATAAATGCTGGACCAGATTTCCACATTTTACCTTCTTCAGACCATTCTCTTATGACATTCACATTGACCATTCCATTTATCCCCCATTTCAAACACATCTGGTGTCACCATCAGAAAACACTTAAAAAGTACCTGTAGTATTTCAAAGTCTTTGCCTCTTTACCTGAGACCTCTATTATTTATTTCTTCTGTCCATAGTCAACAGTGGTTTTAGTTTATTTATTATTTAAATATAAGAACAGTAATAAAGAGCCATAGAACTATCAGAGTGATCTCAGCAAGGATCTAACAGGAGAAATAGATCGCATTGATGGCCAAGCAAATGTCTGTAGCCAGGCAAGAATGGCCAAGTGAGAAGCCAACATGAAAATGGAGAAGCCTGGCACATCCTCCAAGGGGAGTGAACGTCTCATTCTGTTTATAACTTTGACTGGCAAAAACTGTATACACACTGCCCACAACTGTGACACCAGCTGGGTTGTGAGTATGATCCATTAACTAATTTTACCACTTAACACGCCTGAAGGAAATCACATAACAGAGCACATGCCAGGGGGTTTTGATTTCAGTTTTATTTCCTCTACATCTTGCAGGTGTGAAAATTCAACAATTTCAATTGCATTTTCATAGTCCCTTTCCCAGGTTCTTTGTGTATGACTGTCTGGAAAACAAAGCCTACAAAGCCTCTGCTTCTAAGCAGTGGGGCAACTTTCTCGCAAATGGGTGCAACAGCCCAGGCTATATTCTGACATCTCCTCTCTTGTTTGGTACTACACAATTGCCTTCGTTCTGTTACACAGCATTAGAAGAATTTTTCTGCAAGAGATGAATGTTTAGTCTTGAAAATAATAATTTAAAAAGGCTATAATCCAAGTTTTCATCAAGATGTTGGCAGTCACGAGTTTCCTGTGTTTTCATTTCCTCAGCTTGAGCCAGGTCATGAAACAGAAGTATTTTTAGGAAACTGTTACCATTGCTCCGGCTGTAAGAAAATGCTTTTCATGCTGTTTGCGATCAGTTTTCTTCACAGGATCCAATAAATTGCACTAAAGCATATAACAAAGCATCAGCCTCTCTACAGAAAGATGTCTTGCAAAGCTTAAAGCACTGCAGCTGCTGATCTGCTCTAGCATTAGATACTGTCACGCCTAATCTTGGTGGAGTTTAAAGATGGTAAAACAAATGGCAAAACAGGTTGAGAAATACAAAGGTTATTTTTTCCACTCACGAATTTATTCTGCTATTTCCACAGATTATCATAGCAAGCTATTATGTCAGTCCACAGGCAGAAGCTGAGGAAGTCAGGTAAATTACTTGCCACTAAAAGTGAAAGTTTAAGCCTTAAAAACCACTGTATATGATTTCAGAAAACACCACTGTCTCTCCTGTATGATAATGAGAGTTAAGTTCCAACAAGTTACAGTTCTTTCACAGAATGTGCCTTCATAAGTTATCTCTCATCACCTGGCTTTCCTTTATTTTTAGGAATCAAGATTTTTTGGGGGCAAGGATTGTCAGTAATGTTTTGTTCAATGCTATGTTCAATACTTGCCATTATCTGTTTTAAATAGGTGAATTCAGAAGGCCAACAGAAGCAAGTGAAGTATTTTCAGTCTTTTGATCATTTAGAGACAAACTGGAAAACTGCCTGGGTTCAACCTGATGGCAGATGTATTTATTCTCTATTTGCTTGTTCCAACACAGGAAAACAAGAGTATATGTGCTGTTTGCATTTTTGCCTGGGGATAGAGGCTTTATATCGTAGTTAATGGACCATCTACAAGCAGAAAATTAATTTGGCTAGAACTTACTGCTGTTGTGGAAATCAGAGAAGCATAGTCCATTTTGAAAGCAATTAATCCAGCCAACAGAGAAACAAAATTTCAGTTGTTTGGGGCAGGAGAACTTTGGCATACAGAAAGCAAGAGGAACAAAGCCTTTTTGAAAAGAGTTTACCTGCAGAGGGACATGTTACATTTCGGAATCAGTGTACACATAAGAGTAGTTAACATTTCCAGTAATGGAACAAGGTTGAATTGTTAGTGAAATAATATGCCTAGTTTAAAGCTGTTATCCAGAAAAATCACTTTTCTGTAGCTTCCAATACACTCCCATTTCCTGACAAACATGAGGGGCATACTTCTTCAAAAGAAACAATTGATAAACTACAGGAATGATTTGTTTTTTCAGAATTGTAGCTGGGAATTTATTTTTTGTTTACCGTTCCTGGAAGAACCGGGAAGCTTCTGATAAAGTGAAGTAGCACATTCCAATTCTTTGTGTGGCCTCTTTTCAAAACCCTGGATTCTGCAGAGAATATCACTGGCGGTTTCTTACAGAAAGGGTGTGCACATTTTTTGCAAAAATGGATTTCAAAATCAGGCACCAGTGGTGCTGATTGTACTTTCAGGTCAAGAAGTTGAAGTTGTTAAAACAATGACTGGACATTATTGAATAATGAGGTGAACAGAAGGAATACTAGTGGCTTTCTAGTCTATTCAATGGTGGCATGATGAAGCTTCAGTCAAAATTATATAGTTTTCTGAGGTATGTAAAAAAATAGATCTTGAATAGAACTATAAAAGCAGTTTTATCAAGAGGCATGTAATCAGCATAAACAAAACAACAGAATATTAAGTTTTCAGACACAGGAAGAACTTGTGTGGATAGCCAACAGCTTGAATTCATTCTGCTTTCATCAGGACCTTAAATTCTGGTCTGAACAATAAGCAAAGACAGTATTAATATTCAAAGAAGTTAAGGTCATATTTTCTCCCATTTTAGTGATCACATATGCTATTCTCAACAATTCTGTCTATTAGAATTCAATGTCTCTCTGCATTGACCCTTTAACTTGGCTGAAAAGTAGGTAAAACCATCCCTTATTGAATCTATGGACTTGTAAGAAAGTAAGGAAAGGAGAAGTTTGGCATCTTTCTTATCTTGTGATTCAACATGAACAAAGTTCCACCTGAGGGCTGAAAACAAATATGACTGTGAACCTGGTTTTATTTTTTTGGCCTATAATGTCTTCATTACTGGGGAAGATACATTAGGCAATAAGGTCATAATTTCATCTTACAGTGTCAAACTTAGAGAGGAAGAACTCCTATTTACTGTAAATAGAGGAAAAGTGAAAACAGTCATTGAAACATAAATGGGCAACTAACAAAGGCATTTTAAGGGTTTTCTTTTTAGTATCACAAAATACTGTAACTAGATATGATCTTTGATCTCTCAGAATCAATTAAAAATAATGTCAAAATAGTAAGTTTTGCTCTTTAGGAAATAGCTTCATTCTCCAAAGAGATACACTGTTTAAAAATAGCATGTTGATTACACAAAACATGAATTAGCAGTTCACTTATTTTTTGCTAGACTACTAAATATATTTTAATGCAACTAACAAATTAGAAGTTTTCAAATTAAATTATACATAAAGACAAGAGCCTTTTCCTTCTAAGCAGACACAGTGACACACCATGAATTCATCAAGGAGCACTCTCTGTGCACCGTGCTCTATACACTCTAGTTTTCTCATTACCCTCCGAGAACATGCATATTTTCTCTCATTAAAAAGTAGCAGAAAACAATATATAACAGTCTAACTTCTAATGAACAACTCATATCCAGCCAGCTGAAGAAAGGAGATAACAAAGATTAGTAATATAAACCTCTAAGTCAACCTAGCATTGATTGTCTTTTGTGCAAAGTTCATCACAATCAGATTTATGACCACACAAGACTCACTGTTTAACTGGATGCTACAATCTACTAATATACCAGTACTCAGAAGTCAGAAGGGAAAATAAAAACCTCTTAACTTCTGTTGCATGGATTGGTTAACAAGTTTAAACTGTTGGGGCATGAGTCAGAATAGACAGATTCATGTATTTGGCTTCCAGCAAGGCAGAGGAAATTACATTTGCATAAAATTTTGGTTCCCCCTACATAACTTTGTATACAGATATCTTTTTTTTTTTTAACTTTTGCCAGAAAATAATCCTCTCTGCCCTAGTACTACAACTTAATAGAATGAAAAGTATAGTTTTAAAATAAGTACACAGCATGTATCCTAATTGTATAATTCCAAAAAAATAGTGCCACAAATACGAGAAGACAGGGCACAGTTTACGTGACTCGGATTTCTTCATTGCCAAAGTGCTTGAAGAAAACTGTGCTGGCATTAAATAGGATATATTGCTGTTACTGAGTTGCTAACAGACAGTATGATGAAATCAGTTTGTCTGATTCTGAAACTCACACTTATAAGCACGACCCTTATAAACAGAAGAAAACCTAAAGGTTTCATATATTCTGTTCTTGTAACTTACAGAAATAAAGCAACACAGGCGTTCTGCCTTTAGATGCTCAGATAAAGCTCTCACTAGACTGAAGGGGAATGCCTCTGCATGCACATAGAAATATACAGAAATTTATTGTTCAGAAATATTTTGGAATGCAGAACCTGAAACACTAAATCCTAGTCCTGGCAAATACCTCAGCAGTGCCTGAAGGGTTTATCTGAGAGCAGAATCAAGTTTTGGCAATTAGGCATCTCTACAATGTGTTGAAACAAAATCTATGCTAATTTAAGGAGGGCTGTCAAGGCTGGAGTCAGGAAGAAAGTGAAATACAGAGTTCTTTATTTTTCTAAACAGAGCCATGAGCCTATTTGCTTTTCATCCTACTACATACACAACTGCTGTTTTCTCCTGGTTTATTTTGTGTTTTATATAGCTAAACCAATGAAATATTAAAAAAAACCCCAACAACAAAAACCCCAAACAAAACAACCCCAAACAAAGAAAACCCAAAAAACTTAACACTAAAACCAAAAAACAATCTAAACACAGCACCCGGGCAAACATCCTAGCAATATCTAGAAATATGATCGAAAAATACTAGGCCGGACCAACCTAACAGAAACTTATGTTACTTCAGCTGTATATATTCCCTAGGGAGATTATTTTGACTTTAAATGTTATCTGGATCAAATATAGAGAACAAAATCCAGCAGAAAGGACAGGGTTTATAAACATCTGGGGTTTGTTTAATTCTTGCCTAGCTTTACTTAAATATTCAACCTCCTGACAGACAAACATTTTAATATAACCAGACTCCTTACTGAATTTTCCTTGGACATAGATATATTTTATCCAAAAACGCCATTTTCTATCCAATTCTACAACAACTATCCATACAAATTCTATAAAAAAACCACAGATCTTATCCTAGAATAACATATTTTGTTTAAAATATTGGAATCTGGTTTGGGTTTTTTTTTAAAAAATTCCAATTGAATTCCAAAAACCTTAAGCTTAGTCATCTTTCCACAAATATTTTGTCAGGCAAGAGGTAAAGAAATCACCACAACATACTGCCAAGTGAATCAATATTTCTGATTAAAATTTTATCTTCTAAAAACCTGAGTGCTTATTAATGAGTTCAAACCTGTTTATAGGATAGATTTTGATTGTGCATGTTAGCTTTCTTGGCTGATGAGCAACTGAATCTAATATAAAATTAAAGTCTTCATTATTACTGCAATTCTTTCCCTCTTCACCATTCTGTTATGCCACAGCTTCTTCCTGTGCCTGCACACTTCTTTGAAAATCTCATCTGAAGAGAGACACTGTGTGTCTCATGGCTAACCCAAACAAGTGTACATGCATGTTATAAAAGCAAAACCAAAACACAACACTTTGTGCAGAGAAAGACTGCATCAACACCAGTAGGTATTAAACTTATCCCAGTGTACTCCTTGAGCTCAACACAAAAAAATCTTTCAACAGAGAGACATTCTGCATAGCAGTAATCCTCCAGCTATGCTCAGAGTCACAAAAAGCTGCAACTACTACTTCCTGGTATTGACTGTATCTTGGTAAAGGACAACAAAGCTTAAGGGCCGCTGTCACATAGCTAGTCAGCTGTGACAAGAAAAATAGCTTCTTCCTTTCTTCTAGTCAGGGCCCCTACTTTATACCACCTTGCAGAGGAGAGTTTAAAACATTCTCATTTTTATAATACATTTATTTGTTTTAGTTAAATTTGACCTTTTTTTAAAATATGCTTCTGCTATAACTAGTCATTACTTCTCAAAAAAGTGAAATTTCTTTCACTTATAATGCAGAGGTCCGGACACGTTCTGGTCTAAATATCTATAGCTACCATGTAAATACTGCTTGGCACTAGGGCTGCATAGCAAATATTTTAGTTTCATGTGCCTTCTTGAACATCATCAGTAACAACCTGACTAAAAATTAAAAAGTAAAATAAAAAAATCTTGCGCAACATTTTAGACTCGATTCCTTTGCATAGAACTTTCAACAACTTCCCATCCAAGTGGTAAATGGAAGTACAAACACCAAACTACGCAGACATGGGCAGGGCTTATCTGTACATAGGAAACTTCTTGCCCCATTTTTGGATTTAAGGTCAAATTTTCCAAAAGCCAAAACAGAACAACGCCTGAGGGAAGGACTCTCACTTTAACTTATTTTTTTGATTAATAGGCTATTTTCAAAAGCTAACTTCATCATTCCTACCATTCTATCATCTTAATGCCAAGGCAGAAGTGTGCAAAATCAGCATCTAATTACACAACGCTGTCGAAGACCCTGGTACTACTAATCAAGTTACAAATCTCTCACTTTAGAACAAAGTAAGAGATGACAGTGGGTGCAGAATGAACTAGCAGATAGAAACACTATCTGAACAAACAGTAGCTGTGGAGGTGTGCTGAAATCTTTTGGTGGCATAAGACAAATTCTAGAGTTTTTAAAGATTGGCACATGTCAGAGAAATTAGTTCAGCGATAGATTCTGCCAGGAATGGAATGTAAAAAGACCAAAGTGAATAGGGATTTGCATGAAGAGTAACATAACTGGGGAACAGTGAAAGCTAATTACCCAGTTCTGTATAAAAACTCAATGCTTAATAAAGGGCATAGCTGCATCAGTCTCGTCTCATTCATTTCTAATACATACATGTGAGTTTTGCTTTTTGGGTGCTGCAGTTTTTTTGCCTTGAGTGGGGTGGGGGCTTTTTTTGTTTGTTTCTTTTCTTCCTTGAAACATAAGATATGGCTTATATCTGGCCACTCAAGAAAATTGAGGTAACCCTGTCCCAAGCAGCCTGGCACATAACCTAGGGTGAGTTGTAACAGCATATAAAAAAAGTCACTATCCAAAAAACTCATGATATAAATAGAAAGTATTTGGCAAAAGTATAGGTAGTCTATTACTAAACTCTTTTCCTTTGATTTTATTGTATTTTTTTTTTCCTACTTACCTCTTTATTTTTTTGTCATAGTTTGAGGGACTTGTTCATTTCACAAGGATGTAAAGTCTTCGTATTCAATGCTATGTCTGGTCTCTACAGATTATTCCATTTTTCTCCCTTTAATCAGAGGCAAGGCTATACCAACACTGCCAAAGAAAGAGTACTAAATTCAAGAGAATCTTTAGAGTTGATTTTTTTAAAAAAATTAATACGAACTAATGAATGCATATAATTAATTTAATTGACAAGTGCACCACAGAACAACTAGGAAGTATTTTTTTTTTCCAGTTTCCATCTCTTACAACTTAGAGGCATCCCCAAAAACAAGCAGAGACTGTTTTAAATTCCAGGTACTTCCCCAGATAGTTAATAGTATTTTGAAGATAAAACCTGTGAAATGATGTAACATTTAATTTCTTACTCAGCTCCTCTGTACCAGTGCCATTGCAATAATTCAGATGAACAACCAAGAGGAGAACATCATCTTATCTCTGGCTCCACAGCAGCAGGTAACTAAATTCTGTACAAAATAAATTCACTATAACTGCTTCTGCAAGTTCATGAAATGTCTAGTGATTGTCTTTTTTCTCATAACATCAATCTTAAGTACCTGATCCAAATCCCATATAAGTCAATGGAGCTCTTTCTGTTTACATCAATAGACTTTGAATGAAAGTTTGTCAGATTCTTACTGCAGACCAGTACAGACTTTAGACAAGAAAAAATAATTTCTTTCCTTCTGAATTCAGGTCAGAGAGACAACTACAGCATTTCTGGTAGATTGTTTTTCTTCTAATTCACTCTAACTTTTTATAGTCAAACAGAAAATCCTTGACACAAGCAATAGATGTGCTCACTGAAACCCCAGAAGAAATCAAAACAAGGCAGTGAGCCGTCTCTGAACTTAGTTCAGCTACATAATGCTAAGAGAGCTAAAGCCTTTTAGACTAATATAAACAAGCTGAGTCTAGAGGATATTGTAGGTAAAAGTCTGAATAAAGAAGCAGAGCAAATAAGATTTTTTTCCCCAAGAACGCCCCATGAAATAAATGAGAAGTGCTTGGTGGAAGCTAACTCTGCCGATATTTTAGGTTTTGACAGAATCTCCAGATCTCAGATGTGTCTAAGTTCATCCATTATTTATAGCTTCCCATTTATTTTAAACACACAAAGTCAAAAAGCATGGTATTAAAACATATAGAAGAGATACACAAACTTGTCCAACTCCCTCTGAATCATTTAAATATTGAATATAAAATCTTCTGCACTAACAGTCATGAAACAATTGCAACTCGCATGCCTTCTAAACAACGTATCTATTTTTGTATATACAAACTGTATCTCAAACTGCAGATTTTTGAAATATTGTTCTTTTTATTAAAGTCCTCAGACAATTATATATCTAACACCACTCCCAAATCACGCTTGAAATCATGCACAGGGCTGGAAAACTCAAACAGAAAGGGATAGTGTGAGAAAAAGAAAGCAAGCAATAAGGGTAACAGGTAGGAGTATGATACTGGTACTGAAAATTTCCTCATTGAGGTATGTTTTGCCTTCCGTTACTCACATATGTAGGCATCATATAAACTTACTCCTATTGTTTGTTTTATTTTTGCCTTTGCTTTATTCTCTCCCAAAGATGAAATCTTGCTTATCAATGTGAGAAGCCCATAGGGACTCTCTCTCCAAAATCGGACTTAATAGATGAAAAGGAGGAATTCCGTATCATGTTGTAAGAGAGAATAAAGTAGGTTTGACAATTTGGAAAACAAAAGGTGTAATCAAGTCATGTAAATTGATGCAGTAGCACAATTTTAGCTGACTTAATATAGAAGAATACACTATGTTTTAAGAAATCATTTTAAGAGGAAAGCAGCAGGTGGTGTCAACAATACCAATTTAATGCAAGTACTCTGTGTTTTTTAATAAGCCAGTGCATCACTAACAGCAAAATCACTCAGGTGAGAACAAATGGCATTGTGGAAAATAAACCTGACTTCATAGTTTTATATTAAGTAAATAATGCATTAAGAAGAAAACTTAAAAACTAGGTAAAAGAGAGCATCTAATTAATAGTTTATGGTCAACTTTATAATATTTCCTATGAGTTTTGGGGATTGCTTTATAGCTTTCCAGTAAGAAGCACACAGGAAGCAACATAATGCTTTCAGAAATTCACAGAAGATTTTATCACAGACAGTGGATCTTAGTAACCTTCAGTCAGCCAAAAGTTAGGTTTAAACTAGCCTGGTTTGAAGTCAGGTTAAAAGACTCACTTCTTTAATCACTGTAGCTTACTTGAATTTGTTCTCCCATGTGAAAGGAATTTCACCATAACACGAGTGTCCTCAGATCACTAACAGGGACTAAAACGTAACATCTAAATGAAGTGACTGAGACAGGAAGCACTACATCAGATGAATACAGACACAAATGCACAGACAGGCAAAGAACACCCATCAGGTAAGATGTGAATTTCCAGCTAATCAAATACTTATTACATGTTCTAAGTTCATGATGTTGTCTTACCCTTTCACTATGTTGCCATAAAAAGCTACTGCATAGACATACCTGGCATAGACTGACACCAATTAATAATTTAATGAGCAGCAATTTGAAATTACAAAATCAATAGCTATGTTTATCCAATCCTATCCTGCGCAGACATGAATTAAAATACCCCAAATGAAACCTCATTTCCAGCCACCTGGTTCCCTTTGGAACATGGAGCAGCAACTAACATTGACTTAGTTGTGATTAATCTCTCAAAAACAATTACCATTTAACAGTTTGGGAAAACTAAAACTAGCAGGAAATTTAAATTGCTTATTGAGGTTTTGGACCCTTTCTTCAAAAGCTGTCTGCTATTACCAGCCATCTAGCACTTTCAAAGATAAATAATAGTACTATAAAATATAAATGTATCTTGTATCTTGCAATTTTTTTAGGCTAACATAGTGATATAATATGTTACTACTATTGATTGACCCTCCAGGAAGGAAAGAAAGCCACAGACACAGCCAATTGTTTAACCAATGTATCAGAGAGATTACTGTGATTTGTATGTTTCCTTTTATTGGAAAACTATTTGCTAAATATACAATAAAGAAACATAATGAATATTTACTTATTCTTCAAATAAATGACTAGTAAGCACTTTATCAGGCCTTCCAGGTCTTGGCTGGCTCTCTTTCAAGATATATTGCTGCATATTAACAAGAACTTCCTTGATTTTCTAAACAACAGGGTAAAATTCTAATTTGTCAAAGTTCCCTCTTAAGTACTTATACTGGCTCCTTACTCAAGTGACAGATACAGGTAATTTCTCATGGATCTTCACTTGTCCTCAATATTTATCACTCCCCAGCTTTTCTAGGGACTTTAAAGCTGCCCAAAGCAAAAAGAATTGAAGGAATTGTGGTAGAATGTAGTGGACATCAAGGATCAGTCTGAAAGAGAAACTTCAGCAGTCAGAAGAAATACTGACTATTAAGAGACAAAAATGACAAATGAAACAAAGGAACAAAACCTTGACAAAGGCATACAGAAACATGCAAGGCAGGCAGGGGAAAAAAAAAGGAAAGGAAGAGTGATATTTCACAAAACTTTGTCTGAAGGGCAGTAGCAACACTTTTGGAATGTAGAATATGAAGAATTGCATATCTTTGTTTTTTTAATGTGAAATATTTGATTACTTTTAAAATAATTATTTAATATTTTACTCCATGAACAACTTTAATCTGTAACTTCTCCCAAAATGTAGCTTATGATATGCCTGATAATAGTTTCCAGCAAGCTAAGTGGCTACATAATTCACTATTTCACTTGCATTCAGTAAGTAGCTGCATTTTAGAACCACAAATATTTCTAAATACTGTTTTGCCATTTTAGGAATTGTATCTTTGCTACATAACAATATCAGAAGAAAGGTAGTTCTATTAGGATAATTCTGTTTGATATAAATCTTTAATGTTAACATATTTTCTACGTGTTTCAATAAAATTCTATGCACATTAAATACTGAAAATATGCAACAATAAATGTAGTAGGAACATGTCTCTGCCAATGAGAAAATGTATGTAGTTTAATGAGTTTAATTATTCATATAATTAATTACGTGTATTAATACATAATGCAGAAAATCACTTCATAGAAAGGAAAAGCAGACACATGCCATCTATCTACGTTTCATAATAAAACTCTAATCTATTACTTTTGCACCCAAAATTCAATAAAGTCTTCACATATCAACACTAATTCTCAGGAAACTAGTATTTAAAAAAGTTTGGGCATTACATACTGTTGTCACATGTCATGTTTTCTTATCAAGTTCGAGTTCCTTCTCTACACTAATCACGATCTACCAAGATGAAGCAAATCCAAGACTATAAAGTCCATGTACACCCCCACTGTGAGGGGTCTATATTTTTTTTAAGAAAACATTGCTAGAATTACACCATTAAATAAGTTCATTAATGGAGAATACTGGAAAAGTAAAGGGAGAAGAGCTTGAGAAAATTGTGAAATAATAATGACAGGGAGAAACAGCCATGTAAAAAAGATTGTCCTCTCTGATTATCCACCCTAAATTTGTACTCCCTACTCTGGGATTGCTCAGAACAACCTTAGATGTAGGGTGGCATCTAGGTCCTTTTGCTACCTGTCAGGCCATATCTTTTTGGATCAGAAAAAAGTAAAGTCCTACACAAGGGCAGTAAACAATACATTTGCGGGGTGTGTGGGGGGGTTACTGTCCACATTGGCAATGCTGCAGCAGTGGAATCTGCTGTGCTGTATTATATGAAGCATTTTAATATTCATTTAGAAAGACATGAAAGTTTGACTTCAATAAGCAGGACTTCTGATGTTTCATTATACATTTTCTAGTCTGTTCTAATATTCTGTAACATCAAGAAAGTCATCAAATTAGAAAATTTCTGTTCACATTTTTGCTCTGAATTGATTCTCCTCAGTAATTTCTAATCTGATACTATGAAGATGAAATGAGCCATATTAAATATCTATGTGTCTGGTATAGACTAGATGTTTCCCGATGCTCAAATAAACAAACTGAACTCAATATACTCAACTGGCAGACATTTTGTACCTTCACCCTGAAGCACATGATATTTTTTTCTCTGCAGAGCAGAAAAATACTTTTCCAATACCTAAAACTTCTTTACAGAAGCTAGAATACCTTTTGCTGATGAAGGTTAGAGGGTTATTTAGGGGGTTATTTTGCTGTTCTCCCACACTGGCCCCAAATTCCTTTCCAGTCTCAAAGGTATCAATGTCGAAGTAAAATATCTACACAAAAGACTATTGCAACTATTAAACCTCTATAATAACTAGATAGTACAGTGGAAAACATACAAATAATTTGGCAATTCTTCATCAATTACACTATTATTTAATGAAAGTGTTCACATTCATGTGTTTGCTTCTTGGGTTAAACTTAATTTTTACAGGGTTTTTGGTTTTTTGTTGTGTTTGGTTTGCGTTTTTTTAGCAGAAGCACCCAGTACAAAGAGGGATCATTCTGGATTTCTAGGCATTGTGGAAATCCATTAGTAACAACACATTAGTTAGAAAAATTTAAAAAGGTTTCAAAAATACTGTAACACTTCACAAACTCTGAAGCGCATTTTTGGTCACATTCTTAATACATGTCCATACCTAATAGACAGATCCCAAAAAAGCATGTGGAAGTTCCTAAAATATATGTGCTGTGTTTAAAAAGAAACAAAGACTACACAGATAGGTTCCATGCAGGAGAAACAGCTCCATCAAATTATGTTTTCTTTTACACTTGGTCTAATCATGAGGCTCAGTGGCTTCAGTCTGATATATGTCTTCTACTAAAGCATAATTACTACCCCTTTATCTGCACCCCAAAACATCACTAAAGCTCCAAGTAACCCATCATGGCATAAATGTAAGCAGATCAAGCCTGAAAAAAAAAAAAAAGGGACTTAATATAAGCTTCTTTTTGAGACAGTACTCTAAACAGCTTTAGAGAGAAAGCAGTACAAACATATCACACCATTTTCCATTGGCAAGCAGAACAAAAATCAGGACACCCTATCATCAGTGACATTCTGGCTAATGCTAGAGACATGACAGTGCTTATACATAAGATCTGGGGATGTCTCTTCGCTTGTCATTGTTTAACAAGGGGATTTTTCTGTTTTCCCAGATTTTTGTTTTTACTATGCAACAACTTTTTTTTTTCTTTTTGCTCTTACATTTTTAAAATATTTAAAAAATTATTTTCTGTCTATACAATAGTGGATGTGTCTTAGTCCCAGGGATAAACACGATTTTTGGAACTTCTGCATTCACACCAAACAGTGGCAGCTTGGATTTAATCTGTTTCCAAGCTGTGCGTCATATGTGACTCTTCAAAACAAAATCAGGAAATATAGCGAAAATGTACAAGCCAATTACTTTTAGGCAAGCTATCAAGTAGATGTAGAAGTAAAATCAAATCAGATAATCTACTGCATCTTAATTACTAGCAATGCTCTCTTTTGCTTATGAGAATCTAAATATTCATTAATTCTGAGCAATTAACAATAATGAAATGAAAGTCTGATGCTGAAGTTTGGAATTAGGTATGTCAGAGTTCAGTAAAAGATGCATGAATTAAACTATCAGGAACCCTTCATGAGCACTGTGGTGGCAAATTATTTACTATAAATGTATGCAGATCAGGATGCTGAAGTCTGAAGAAGCTATTAAAGCAAATGTTTGTTCTAGACACATGGGATGATGATAGCTTTTATGTCTCTGCACTCTGTGCAGCAGTGTTCAGTTCAAAACACAAGCATTCCACTCTATTCACAATGTATGCAGGGGTGCTAATACAATATCATGAGAAAACAGCTCTATGGCTCTACGCCAAAAAAAATATGTAGGAAAACCACATAATTTTGCCAGGGAGCATTTGTTTATAAATTCTGTTTAGGCCTAATAAGTCTCTGAATCTTGCTTGCATAAATTCCCTATTACCTAGCTTTGTTCTAGTTGTAAAGTATAACCAATCTCTCTTTCAAAAGTATCACTAAATGCAAATACAGTCCATGAAGAATCTTCTGCACTTTTTAAATAAGATATAATCCTTTTTAAGTATATTCCATGAAATCTTCAATGACATAACGGGGAAGCAATTCATCAGGATCAGAGATTTGTGCAATTTATACTGCATAAAGCAACAAAGGGAAACTAGAACAGAAAGACACTTGACTTTCTTCAGCCTGCCTTATATAAAGAAATAACATTCTTTGAAATTTTATCTTTTTCAACAAATTAATGCAAATTCATAAAAAAAATCTTCAGTTCAGAGTTATGTAATCTAAATTAATGAGAACTTAGGTATGTGACTATTCAAATTTACTGCTATAAGCATCTCACCTGCATAAGAACTATTTTTACCCATTTTGATGTTAAGAATATACAACAACATTAAAAACTTAAGTTCCACCATTAAACTTCTGAATTTCTGCTGGAAATATATTGGAACAACTACTTATATAGTTTAGTGCTACCAGTAAGAAAACTAATGAGAATTCCCTGAGGACACATTAGGGAATATTTTCAAATAGTGAATACAGTGAGTAACCAATTTCTTTTCCTAATCAGAGGCACCTCTACTTCTACAGAAAGACTTATTACATTATATTCAACTCGAAGGTTAATTAGCAAGTAAGTTACCAAGGGCAAAAGGTTCTGGAGATATAATTTTTCTCGTAACTTTCAGTGATATGATGTATGATATAGATTAATCAAGAATATTTGAAAACTAGAAAAATTATTTGCAAGTTCTATAAACAGAAAACCCTCTGATTCAGATCATTTTTACAGATATAGCAAAGGTCATATTTACCAACATGATCAGTAGGGCAGCCTACCAAGAGCAACCCTCTCACTGAACATTCTCACTTTGAACTAGTTATTTTTGCAGAAAATCAGAAAGTTTTCCCTATTCATAGCAATACAAGTCTAAGAAACAGAGCAATTAAAATGCAGATCCCTCTGGGTCTTTGCAAGGTATTATTTGTCTGTGCACTAATCCACTAGGTTGAACTGCTTAGTTCCCTATATCTAAAAGTCAAAGTTCTCTCCTTTAAGACTTTCAAGTATTTAAACCTTCATGAAACATTTATTTTCCTCCTCTTCTGGGGAAAAATAGCAAGACAACTTCTGTCTGCCTTAGTAAGTTTACCACTTAATGTTCTAAATCACTGAATCAGATCCCTTTTGCTCTTAATTTTCTAAAATTCTTAATAAAGCTTTTAACAGCATATCAGCTGGTTGCAGGTGACAAAAGTTCCAAACCACAAGCTTTGGTTTACTAAGCCAGGGACTTGGTGACTTCTTCCAGACAACACACAAAAGCTTCTTCTTGAAACAGCAAGAGTTTGGTTTGTCTTCTCTTTCCATATTCTTGAGTGAAAATATCTATGTACAATGCCTTGTTTCTGCGGACATTTTACTACCTTTGGTCTTTACATCTTAATCTCTTTCAGTTTCCATAGCTTCTCTACCCTAGTAACTATATTTTCCCAGAATTAAATAGATATATATTTTAACTCAGTAAAATAATATTTTGGTACACTACACCTGCTCAAGTATTTTCTGGGTCAGGCGTTTCTATAATCTGAAAATAAAACATAAGTCCCTGTATCTGTTGACTCTTTGCCATACTGTAGAAATACCACAAAGGGAAATAAAGTCCTATATTTTCCTTCAAAATTAGACTTCTGTAAAAAGGTATGAAGTTAAAAAACAGATTATACAGTTTCTCCAGGACAGTATACAGTTCATCGAATTCAATTCATGCTTCATTAAGGTACTTTTGAAATTAATCCATTGAATTAATCATTAATTACTTTAAAGCATAAAACATAAGCTAATCTTAAAACAATTTACTGGACTCTTCTGGAATTTTGCTTGGGGAAAAAAAGTCATATCAGAGTTCTGCCCAAGATCATTTAAAAATGTTGGTTATTTCAATTATGTAAATTGCAATTAATTTCTAGCTAGAATGCCACTACCACAATAAGCCAAGCCCATGCATCAGTGCATTTAAAAATTCAAACCTGAAACTTTAAGTTAAGACACTCTCCTCACTCCTACCCCAGGCATTTCACTAGTATCTAGTAAGGAAAATCAATACTAACAGAACTTCCATCTGTTACATCCTAGAAGCAAGTAGGATGAAGGAAGCTTTTTCTGAGTTGGTCAAAAAATCCTTCCATATTTTTTTGTAGAAATCTCTGACCCTACAAACATCTAGCTTGATATGTTGATGATCGAGTGATTAAAATCAGCTGCAGGTTGCACCACCGGCCTGCCTGGAATTACTAGCTTAACACACAGAAGCAGTCAACAAAACTTCAAAACCATTAAAAGAAATCCCTGAAGTTATTAGCTTTTGTATAAATTCTTTTCTTTGGTGAGTGTGATGGATTGGTCTACTAGATTGCAGAGTTAGAGTCCCAGATGGCTGGCTGGCAAAAGGGTTAAATGGATAATGGATGTTATATAGAAAACTTCTAGGTCTCAGAGAAAAATGAAAAACAAAGCAAACTGAGTTTTCTCCATGGGGATGTTTTCTTCTTTTCTCTTGCTACTTCTCTATATCTGAAACAATACACTCTTTAACCTTCAGGCAATGCATTATTGAAGAGAACACATCATGTTGGTTAAAAGCTATGAGGCTACTTTAGATGAGGCTGATTGGCTGAAACCTTTTAGACCCACGAATTATGAAGCTTAACACCACTAGAGATTTACTTCAGTTTGAAAGTTCAGTTTAGGCAGAAGCCAGTTGCAGTCCTGAGGGCAATCTGGGAAATTTCTGAAGTTTAAGTAGTTTCTGAAACTGACAGAATAGCTGTATGTCCTTTTCTTCTTCACATGGTTCTCAATAGCTATGCAGTGGGCAACTTCTCAAAGTTAGCTTAAAAAGATATCACTAAAAATTCAATACATATTATGACTGCTGTATAGGAACACTTCATCTGAAAAATCACATCTCTGAACTCCACTGATGTTCTATCAATGGTGTCCTCAAACTGGCTGCACCAAACACAAAGTAGGAATCGGTGGTCAAAGTTCAGCACAACAGGACTGCACAAGAATATTTAAAAATTTTGCACTAAGATTTCTCCATTTAAATGAATAATGGTTTGGAAAAAGCCTTTCATAAGTAGGTTGCAAGCAGACACAAGTTTTTAAGTAGATCAAGAACAGATAAGTTTGTGCAAATTCAGAGGGCTCTAATACAGAGTTGGACTGCATACAGGTATGTGAAAATCAAAATTGATTAAGCTACATATATATGCACATTGCTAGACCATTCTAATCTTCAGAAAATCTGAGAAAGAGTCATTCACTGGGAAATTTCAGTGAAAACATCTTTTTATTGCTCAACTGTAATGAAAACAACAGGTGAGTATTAGAAAACCTAAGGAATACCTCACACTACTGAAAATACTGCGAATCCTATTATAAAAGTCAATAATGCTCATGGAAATCCTAGTACATTCTGCTCAGACACACTTTTTCAAGAGCAGTAGTAAAGGATTTAGGGATAAGCAAAAATAAAAGGCCTGAGGGTTTACCAAAATGGAGAAAACAAATGTAACTGCAATGAAAACAGAGACACTTTGAAGTGCTTCCAGAATGCTTCTGACTGAGGAATAAAACCCCATCTATTTGTATAGTGTTCTTCTTTTCTTTACCAATTCCTTTTCACAATCATCATCTTGTTAAGTATCAGCTAGCCTTATATAGCAAAAGCTTGAACAGTTTCATATTTTCATCTTTGGGTTCCTTTTCTGTTTTGTGTCCAAAACAGTAAAGTTGCAAAAACAAATCTTCACATTCCTTAAAAAGGACCAACGACTCATTCAACTGACGGTGAAGGCCTTTTGCAGTTGCCATTATTTTTATCTGTACTAATTTCATTCCAAAATCTTTTTGAAGTTGTATCACCTCTTAGCGCACAGACACAGAAACATTTCTCAGACTGCAGTGTGAAATTGAGGAACATGTCCCAGAGAGTATTAAAGGAGTAGTTGAAGTTACCACTGCTATTAAGATTCTTTTATAATTATTAAACTATTCTTCTGTAGGATTTTAAATTAGCCTTTCCCAAACAATCCTCAGATGGATATATTTTTTCATCAATTACTTCGCAAGCAATTAAGAAAACCAGGGAGTCATAAATGGTATTGTAAAATTTGTCATATGTTCACAGGCTTCAAGAGTTAGGAACAAGGTGATTCTTGACTACACTTTTGTTCCTTACTTTTCTCATTGGGAGAATGCTCTCTAAAATAATATTAGGAGATTCCTAAAAAATTGTAAGATCAGTTTTATATACTTTTTACTTGCACTTTATACACACACACTAGCTAGTGTGTGCACTAGCCACAAGATGAGTTGGAGTCAAACACTAGAATAGATTTACCCAGAAAGGCTGCAACATCTCTGTCTGTGGAAATATTCACAACCCAACTAGACACAGTCCTGGGCACCCTGTTCTAGCTGATCCTGCTTGAGCCAAAAGGTTGAATTAGATAATCCTAAAATGTTCTTTCCAACCGCAATGATTGTGCAATTACTAATTACCTTAATGAGGTAGGAGAAAAGATTGTATTCTGACAGAAATATTTTAATAACAGATATTACCAAGTATGAAGCTTCATTAAAAAACATGTAGCGAACAGTTTATTATAAACTTTAATTTCTCTCCATTCTAAGAAAGTATTGTCTTGCCTAAAGTCTTTTAAAATCAACAGGAAGAATTATCCTAAATCCTATCCCTCTAGTTAAAGTGACAGTAAACAGCAGTGAATCAAAGCATAAATTTCTAATATATGTATTTATAGAAGCTTAATTATATATATTAATAGATCTACTAATGAATCTTTAGATCATAGAACCATCAAAAAGAATATTGGTATCACCTTGAAATATTGGTTTTCCTTTTATTCAGTAAAACAATAAATAATAGGTATAACTATTTTGTAGTCTTTCTTAAAGATAACCTGTTTTAATATTATTTTAAGACTGAGTACATCATTCTTCAATCTAACATGGATCTTGAGAAGCCTTGTAAAAGTAATACTGTAACTCAGATTTCTGGATGGTAGACAAATAGTTTCTATTAGCTATTCACAAGCTTTAGTACTGAAGATATATTGGATTCAAAACCAGCTTAAAAATATGATATTTTGCACTTTTTTACCCATAAAAAAGAATAATCTCTTCCTCTTGTATGTTTCACAGCCAAAAAAATATCCAGAATCAGTGCACAAAAGTGTAATACAGAGTGGACAGCAAGTCATCTCACACAGCATTGTTCTGTTCATTGGTGACATACAGACATGTACATTCATCACAGAACCTACAGATTACTTTAAAGCACCATCCAGCCAGTACAGATTTTAGTCCCTACCAGTTTTCTATAATAGTTCATTCACTGAATATTTGGAGACATTCATATTGTACTTCCAAATAAAGTAATAGGGATTGCTTCATTCCAAGAACAAAATTAATTTCTTGGTCACAAAAACTGGTTTCCTAATACTCTTCTAGACATCAGATGTTTCTAATATTCTTTGCTGTACTCATCAATAATACAAAAAAAAAAGGAAAAACACTCACACACTCGAGCACAGAAACACAGAATCTGACTATTCAGTAGATTAAAATCCACAATACAAGAAAAGAGCCTGTATATGTATTTTTATCACATCCTTCTCATCCTCAAGCTCTCTCCTGCAAAAGCCTTGGGATAAGAGCTGGTAGATAGAATAATACCCAAAATATTTCCTTTTTAATGTGTTTTTCATGCATTTTTGCTTTTGTGTGTGTATGTATACACACACATAAATTCCCATTTCATCTCCATTATCACTATAACATATATTTCAATGAAGTATCAAGTGTGCAAAATAGCAGAAATAAAATAGCAATATGTGAAATGGATTTATTTCTACTTAACTGAATCCAAATACTTGCTACTGATCTGCAAATACATAGCAGAAGGGCAATCTTTAGTCCTTGTTGATCATAGACTGTTTAAAAATTGCCATGGCAATCCTGAAGCTGTACAAAAGCCTCCGAGTTTGGATGTTTATGTGGTAGAAGGCTGTTACGTGCAATGTATATTACTTGAAGACTCTGAATACCTAATTCCTGCCCCAAAATAAGACTTGCTAAAGTAATTGAGAAACATGCTGCAGCCAAGCAACCTATTTCAGAACTACATTGTGTATTGTCTCATTCTCCCTCATATGGAAAAAAATAGATGAGAAAGAACATAATCTAATATTGCCAACGATACTGATGGGTTCAAAAGTATTAACAATAAAAACACAGCATAGTATTTCCAGTTTTCCGTGGATGAAGTCTTTCTCTAGTGACAACAGCACCACCTATAGACTTACAAAATCATCCTTTCATTGTGTTTCCCCTTAAAACACAGCAGCTTAGTTTCTAGTCTTTAAAACTATAAAACTTTTCACCTGTCACAAACAAATGCTTAACAACAGTGCAGTAATCACAGAATTTATGCTAGCTAAAAATCTGACTCCATTCCCTTAAAAACAGTTACATTTTTAGAATATGAGCTCTGGCAAAAAAGTGTGTTGATAAAGGCTATGACATTTTGCTTGAGACTTTCAGTGACGCTGCCTTTTAATGCTCCTTGAAAGACAAAGGGATATGTAACAATTAATATATCCTAAGACAGAGTTATCTGTATGAGTGGTTGTGGAATCAACAAAACACTGAATGCTATTAAGTTAGTTTTAACATCACTGTACACTTTCTGTTTTGTTAACTACACATGCCCTTACAGTGCAGTAAGGAGCAGCTAGTAAATTAGTTATGTACTTGCAAGGGTTTAGTCTTTCCACTAGTTTCACTGAAGTCAATGAGGCTGTACTGGTCACACAAGAAGTTCTGTCCTAAGGGACATACTTCAAGATCTATGCAAACCTAGATCAGATGATTAATACACTGATAAGTTGATAACACGATGTAAAATAACAGAATGTTAATAAGTTTTGCTAATATTAAGGAATCAGCCCATACAATTCAACTCACTTCCCTTAAAATACCAGTCTTTTCACTTTATGAAAAAAAAAAAATACAGAATTTTCTATTTCTATAAAAAAATAAAGATATTAGATGGTTATAAAACTTAATTTAGATTAAAGAAGGATTGTGAATCAAGGAGAAAAAATATCAATTAAACTCCTTTTTCAATAATTTAATGAGTAAACAAATATAAATGACACTGACTTATTCCTAATTACTACTAGTAATTTTCTACTTCAGAAAAAGGTTAAACTAAACCAGAACAGAGCACTTGTTCAAGAAAATTTTTTTAGAAATAACCACAGGGAATAATTTTTCTGAATGACTTAGTTACAATTAACACTAGGCATAGGCAAGCTCCAATTTTGTGCCTATTTACACAGCGTAACATCTGTTGTAATACACTTTACATCTAAGCCATGTAACAAAGCACAAAGTTTTCCCCATCTCAGCTACGTATCACAATAGGATATAAGAGGCAGAACTCTCACATCTTTTTCCTGTCAAAATGTGATGTTAACATCACAGAAAGCTTGATGCTTTTCTTAGCTAGTAAGAAGCAACACTTGTAAAATCCTCTAGTGTTGTCCTTTGTCTGAAAGAGCAAATTTACAAAAAACCCACCTGAATATGCTCATTTTTATCATCAGTCATCTCAGTAATCTTATTAAGAACAATCAGACTCCTCCTGTGTCGAATTTTAGGCCCAGAGATTTGCAAAAATACAGAGATTAGCACCACAGTTATCACATCCTTATCTGAAATAGTTTTTAAAAATGGGCATTTACTAGGCCTAAGTTTGAGCTTGCAGCAACATAAATCCAGTTTCCCTGATATATTCTACTATGATAAAAAGGCTCACTGTTTCTTGTACTCTGAATGAATTCCTTTGTTTAAATCATCAGTTTCTAGCTCTCAGCTGTTACACCAGACTGTACACAATGGAGGGAACCATACTGAGATACAAAGCCCTCCTTAGAAGCCTGAGCTGGTGGGTCAATTAGTAACTGGCTGGCCAACAACATCTAGGAAACCTGGCTGCCATCCTAAAGGATCTAATAGGAAGATTTAATGATAAGGAGGATTATTTACTGTTGAGAAACTATAAAAAACATTTAGAAGATAATAAAGAGAATTTTCATGTTCACACAACCCTGTGAACAAAATTCAGTGGTTCAGACACAAATAAATCTTCAAAATCAGGATTGTTTTGCACCCATAAGTATCTCAAGATGCTTTTGCAAATGCACAGGTGCTACATCTTGGTCATTGCCATTTCTCTTTTTGCCCACTCATAATATATTCTTTTTATTGCTGATATTAAAATAGTGCTGAAGAGTTCCAAGTTGTAGACCACGACCCGACAATATGGGAACTGCAGAAAAGCAAAATAAGAGGAGTTGTTGTCATGCATGCAAATCATTACACATGGACATATAACATTTTGTAGAGGACAGAAAACTTGATACATTATAACCAGACCAAAGGAATACCAGAAAATAACATCTTGGCCAACTCAATAGTCTCAGCACAGCAGTTAGATGTCCAACAATTACCGAGTTAAAAGTAATTTTGAGAAAAGTAGCTTCGCAGATACTTTGCAAAACTCCTCCACCTTCTGAGAAAGGAAGTTACTATCACTGGCAAATTAGAAAGGAGTAATGAATGACCTTTCAGATATGCAAAGACTCCTAACAATAGAGCAACTAATGGTCTATTCAGTAGAAAAGAGAAGTGTTTTAAAGTTGAAAATAATGGAAGTTGAATAGCAGATGACGTAGACAAAATGACAAGTTAGGAAAATAACCTTTGCAGCAGCAGTCTTGACAGAGATGAGCAGGAAAGCATGAATTTGTCAAGGATAGAACTATGGAGTTATGAAATGATGGGATCCTGACCAAGTAACAATTATGTGGACTGATAGGTTTAGGGTATCTCATGGAGATGTTATGCAGAAAGAATGTGAAAGACCTGGAGATGGCCTGAAGGTGAAATGCTAGACAAGTTCTTGTCAGACAGCCACGATTCCTACACAGAATATAGTAGCAAGCTTCTTCACAGCTTGAATCAAGCTGCTGCATCACCTCTATGCAGTGTGACAATTCAGGGAATTCAAACAGTTCTTGTATAATACTGTATTAGACTCCCAACTGATTTAAAATAGTTTATTATTAAACAGCAATTCAACTTTTAATTCTCTTTTATTAATTTAAGGACATAACTATGCTACTTAAATTAAGTATTAACTCACTAACCATGAGGGGCCACTGGAGAATGCATTGAGATTACAGTTCTGAATAAGAGAACACCAGCTTTCTGATTTGGTCATACTAACTAGTGATAAGCCTATAATAAACTTATTCAATCAACACCAAATCCATGAAAATAACTGTCTGGCAAAGAGAATGACTGTCTAATGAGGCTTCAATATAGAGACTAAAAAGTAATGTCAGAAGCTAATAGATTTAGAGCCTCTTACAACCAGAAAAGCCAGGGTGGAAGAAAGGATTTTAATTATTTTATTCTTTTACAAGGTAGGTATTTCTGATGATTACATTTGCCATGAGAGAGGCAAAAACCTCACACTCTTATATTTAATTCCACCCCATCTCATCTACATTGGGAGCTGTGACCTTAACTTTTGGAAAAAAACGAAACAAAACACAACCCACAAACAACAAAATCCAAACAACAACAACAAACTTAAACTCCAACATTTTTCTAGCCTAAGCAGGAGAAACACTATCTTCCTCAAAGCCAGGCTCACACTGAGGATAGCTATTTGATTTTTTTTTTTGATGGATTTTTCTCATTAATTTAATCCACCAAGGGTTAGTAGTGTAGTTGCAGGAAGTGTATTTGCCAGCAATCAAGTTGTGATTATCACAATCATGACTTTTTACTTTTGCCTGCTCAGGCAGCAAACAAAAAAAATATTGAATCTGGACCGTTGTGCAGCAGGCTCCCAAAAAAACACTGCAAGACAAGTGTGCACTTATATTCATAAGGATTTGAAAAAAGCTGATGGAATATCTTTTTAATACAATGTCACGGACATGATCCTACTTTTGGCACAGTTGCAAACAAATTACTAGCAATGCCAGAAGTCACAAACAACATTTGATTCAATGTAGTTCTCAAAACAATGAAAAGCATTTCAAGCTTTCTAACTGTCAAGGCTTTTCTTTATCGCTTCTCACCATATTAAGCAGCTCTGTATTTCAGAAACATCATGACTCTGGATTTTCACCTGGCTTTTGTAAAATTATATTTCATTGGCACGAAAACTTCCCCTATTCTCTCCCAGTCCTGAGCAATAATTTTCGGAATCTAGTAGATAGCTTCAGGTAGAATCAGAAATTGGTATTTGGATCTTGGTATTAGTTTAATTTACCAAGTGGGCATATTTCTGAATACAGATGAAGCAGAGAGGGTAACCCTTCTGTTCTCTTCCTAGGAAGCACTGTAGCTAAAAATAATCCAAAAACATTTGCTGTAGGTTCAGACTATTTGGTTTTGCTGTGTTTTTACTATTTCCATATGAAAGACTCAGAATCAGTGCACTAGTTCCTGCTGTATAGTTACTGCTCAAGAGTCTGCATGTGACTACAGTTTGGTGATTATTCCAAATGATAGCTTTTTCCATAAAGATTGTTTGTATATGCTTGCAAAAAAAAGGGAGGGCGCTACTGGACAACAATTCCACTGGACTAAACCTTCACTTCACTATTCAGCTAGGTTGCCAGGAAGTTAATTTGTTTGCTGGATCCCCTATGTGCCCATAGACACCTGAGTCTACACAAAGCCCAGCTACTTCCCTCTGAGTTTGGGTCATTCAAGCCCTATCATGGGCTAGAGAATATGCTAACACCTGACTGTTTTAACATACAGTCTGACATCTGCTTATTCAGCCCTGATTCCTCACCTCCTTCTTAGTAATTTTTTTTTCCTCAGAATCTCAAAGGTCCAAAGCATTTCATTTAAATTCTTCATTACAATAGCCTCTAGTGTTCAGAGGGATGAGGCAGCAGGAAAATGAACACATTCCTGTTGTTAAAAATACTACAAATATTTAATTATTTCAGGAAGTTTTATAGTTTCCTAAATCAGACTGCTTTCTGTATCTTTTGAGTATTCTCATTGTGTCAAGTGTCCTTGCACTAGCACTCCTTGCAAAATAGAGCATTGTTCAAGTTGTTAGATGAATCTGATCTAGTTTAGTATTTTAAAATTAATTCCCTTCAGAAGTCTATCCACACTTGCAACTCAAGGAGATCTCAAGCTTAAGAAAAATAAATTCTGAAATGTACTGATAGAGCCCTCTGAAGTGGAAAAATGTTCACAGCACCTTTTGAAGCTTTTGTTCTGTATTATAGCAAAACGAAAAGTCTGCTAAATATCCTCTTTTTGCAAAATGTCAAGAAATATCTATAATATATCAATTTGAATCAAGTGGTTTTTCTGCTGCAGAAGCCTTCCTGGCTAAGCTTTGTGGTAATTCATACAGCCCCATGAACTGTTTTCAATAGGAGGGGCTTCAACAGAAGCTGAAGAATTTTGCCAAGTCATTCTAACCACAGTAAAACCATTCCATAGGCATTTTGACAAAGTTACTAAGCTTTTCTTACAGAAGTGTTAAAATTTTTGACAGATAATATTGTTATGATAAATATATAACAGCACATAAGTGCTACAATATAATTTGGAACAATATCACAAAAAAAAAATCCATTTTATACTAGGCTGGTTGGGACACTTAAAGTATTCCTATGTACCACAACTCAGAGTGCCATAAAATTGAAGTAAAATTAAAGAATGTCTTGGTGTTTCAAGTAACAAAACATGTTTAGAATAATATTTGTCAGAAAAAGTCATTAGCAGTAGAATGTGAAATGCATAAAGACTATAAGAATGGAATTAATTTACAATTTAAAATAGGTATTTCTATTTTTGATGGCATGAACAGGTAATTAGTTAGAAATTTTTGTTCAAATACTTATTTTTCTTTGCTTGGTTTAAATCAAACAGAAGCTAGAAAAATAGGTAGAGTGTTTCTTGAAGCTTGAAAACTTAATTATTCTGAAACACATTCAGGCATCAGAGAAAGGCAAGAACAAATCCAACAATTTCAGCAGATTCGAAGGAGAAGTTTTCTTGTTGGTTGGGGTTTTTTGGTTGGGGTGTTTTTAGGTATTTGTTTTTTGTTTTTAATTCAGTCATTTCAGTAGAGTTAGATCACATCAGACTGCTGGCCACAATGCATAAATTTGTGCTCGACCTAATTTTGAAATTAAATTCAATTAAGTTTTACCTTGAGGTCTGTTTCTAATAATTTTGAATACGCAAACAGTAAACTGTGTCAAACAAAAAATCTATTATTTTGTTCTTATGACTATTTCAGCTGGATGCATTTTAAATTAAACCTCTGGCTCAAAGATTATTTGCAAACAAAAAATCAGCTAAGACTGAGACATTAAGCACAATATTGGCTGAAGTGATTATTAAAATAGAGCACCGTACAAGAACACCTTATTTGTGGTTGCAGAATAAACACTTATCCAGACAGGAGATTTTCCTCCCAATACTTGTAGATATTGTACAAATGATGGGAGTAAAAAATAGAGAATTCAAGCAAATTGACATTTGTATGGGTGGATGTAATCTAACAACAGATAAGCACGACACTTCCTCCCAGTCAACAGTCCTTTTTCAGGACTCAGCTATTAAGCATGCAGAAAGTCACTGCTGTAACTAATAAAGCTAGGGGAACGGCTTTTAATTTTAGCTAAACACTCTTCAGTAGTATTCTTTCCCATGCGATTATCCAGTCTCCACTGGAGATTACTCACTAGCAATAAGGTGAAAAATGAGACTAGATAAACTCAGTTCTATTTATTTTTTTAAGCTAACATCCTCAGATACACATTCAGCTTTTCCATTATTGCTGTCAATCTCACTGTCTGGGGCAGCTATAGATATTCTCCAGTGGAAATGTTTATTAAATGTCTCAACATAAAAACATGCTACACATCACATCTGTCTAACACTACATTACTAAAATAACGCTTTGACATAACAGATTGAAGCACAAGTACTACATTAAATAAAGTCTTTATCCCTGCTGTATAGTATCAGCAGGGAGACTGTTAGCTGTATCAATAGAAGCAGGTCATTTTCTAATAATATAAATAGAATTAATATAGGTTTATTATTAGACAAGAGCTGTTTTGTTTTTTTAAAAACAATTATGAACAAGTTTACTTATCAAGAGCAATTATGATCTTGAAGGGTACATAATTTTCACTTACTACCAGCTTTGTATCTATTAGACTTCAACTAAATTGACATATTTTCAGCTGTCCTTTGATAGTCATTATAATTGTGGGCTCCTGAAAGGGTGACTCTTCTTTACACTAAGCTTGATCTATAAAAATAAGTCATCTGTTTGTCAGAAAAAATTAGGACTGATTCATAACTTCTATATTTAAGGCATAAGGAAGTCTCAAGCTGATAACATTTGTTTGAGCTATCCTAAAAAAAAAATATAGATAATGATACAATATCCTGATAGGAAGATAGTATTAAAAGAGCACACCAATAGTCATTTCACATGCAGTCTTCTGCTTACTGAATATCATATATTAATTTTGTGTTCTTAACTTAGGTAATAATCCTTTTTCAAGTGCATCTTTTAATCGATGTCAACTACTAACTAAGCAGACTTTTGAATTACAAGGTTTGTAAATGCATAAAAAGATAACTTACAACTAAACAAACAGACAATAAATTTTAAAATTCAGTTAAATCAATTTGGAATACGTGTTTAAGCAGCAGACACTAAAGCTTGTGTGCACGTTTGACTTGTCCTATCAATGTGCACAAACCCACACTGCCCTTACCAAATCCTCTTCCCTTCTAAGGTACATCTGAAAAACATTTGGCATTTATAGAGGCATTGGTAGAGGCATCAGTAGAGGCATCACCCTGTCCTACTTTGACTCCTCCTTACTAGGAGTGATTTCACATCAGGCTGCTGAGATGAGGTGCATGTGAGCTTTCATAAGGAAAGACAGTTTTTAGAGAGGAAACTTACTGGCTTAAAAGCTCTGGCTTGAATACTCAAGGCTGGTTAAAGGACAGAATTTCATCAAAGTCAACAGAATTATCTTCCATCATACAAATGTTATACAAGTGGAAAGAATGAAGCTCACTACCTTTTTTGAGTTTTGTTATGATGGTAACATTTAGGAAAAGATAGATAATTGGATAATAATAAGAAAAAGCAAACCAATGGAAGGATAATAATAAGAAAAAGCAAACCATTGGAAGGAACAGTATTGCCTTGTTTCTAAGGCTTGCAGGGAACACAGAATACTATTTTTTGCAAAGGGTAGGAAAAAACCCTTTGTTTGTGAACTTCAAAAGGGAGTGTACAAAGTAAAACTAACAAGTTAGTGGTCTGAAGTCCTACCTGGGACAGTGATATTATCTTGACAAATGTGGACAGAAATACTGTCACATTGGATGTTTGAAAATTAAGTTGAGGAAAGAGAAAGAATATCAGTTTGCAAATTCAAATATTTCTGAATAACAGGTAAGGATGAAAGATTTCACTCCACCTCAGGAATTTCACTTCTTTGACTCTTAGGCATATCAGACTAGAAACCCGCAGCTCGATAGCATCCACTGTACAGGGCTCCCTGTGCATGATAAGCAGACACCAAGCACCAACACAACAGAATTGAGGCAGAATTATTAGATGAACAAGCCCTTCTGCAAGACATTTGCCTCTTGCAAGTGCCATACTCAGCAATATCCTAAGCAAAACATATCACAGGACAAAACACAATTGAACCCTCTCTCACTTAAGACACTCCAAATATTAGATCACAAACCAGGAAAATGAACAAATTCAGACCCTGACCTGTTTCCCCAAAACACTGTGGTATTTCAATTGAAAAATCCTAATAACTTTTACATTTTATAAATCATTCTGAAACAGTCCTGGTCTCTGCCTGTCAGTGAAAAAACAAAACTCAGATCATGGAAAGAAAATAGCATTTTCATTTAACCCAGTGAGGAATAGAAATTTTCACCAGCTCCTGAATGTCTGTGCAAAAACGGAGAGTATAATATGCAATTACTTTGCAAAGTCATCTGGCTATAAACATCAGCCTCCAACAAGTGAAGTACAGCTCAGCTATGATGATTGTTCTGTAACCATCTTCATAACATGATAACTAATTAAGAGCAAATTACATTGTCTACTGGTATAAAAGGAATAAAACCAAATGCATACAGTAGCTGCTTTATGCTTTTTTTTTTTTTTAATTTAAAAACAACTCCAGAGTAAACTGCATAAAACATTTCGCAAAAAACCTTGCAAGGTAGTTCTAATGAATCTTTCATGGTTCAATAAACTATTGTATTAGGTCATTCTCCTGATGAAGCAATATTTGAATCTCATTATATTTATTCAGAAAGGAATAAGGTATTAGTGTTATTGGGTTTCTTATAATTAGTTAAAAAGCCATTTGTTAGAACTTCCTTGCTTATGCTCATAGGGTTTAAAAAAGAAAAAGAAGAGGTTGTGACAAGAAATACTGTGCTCTATGTAAGTAGAACATAATGCATCACACACAATAACAATTCTCTGGCATCCTACAGCTGGGATATGCTTTAAGCTTTGTGGTAAAACATCCTCTTTCTACTACATCCTTCCCTCTCCTGTCATCTCTACTTTTCAAACCAGCAGACTTGAGAATGGCTTTAATGGCTGACCATTCTGAAGGTAAACCACCAGGCAGTCCCTATAGCTGATGCATAATTAATAGAAAGTAAATCAGTTCCTTTGTATAGGGGATAAAATAAAAGCTCAGTCAAAATAACTGGTCTCATCACAACATTCTGTTTCCAACAGAAATTAATTTTGTGAGCTGCAGGAGTTTGAAATAAACATGAGTGCTAAAAAGACCTATTGCCATCATCACAGCATGGAGAGAAAGATTGAAAGGTACTTTCAGAATAAGGGTTACAGTCTCAGGACTACTCTGTGCACGGACAATATTTTACCCCTGCAATCTTTAGGAAAAAGAATAGAATAAATAGTACCACATGTCTTAGCAGCTGGAACATCTGTGACTAAGAGGTTGGCATGAATTTATAATCTTAGATGACCATATTAATCTAACCATAATTGACAAACATGACTGTAATGACAGTTTTATTGATTTTCTCTGGGGCCAGGGTTCCTTAGGCTTTAAGTACTAAACTGTATTAAAAGAGCATGAGATTTCTTGAGCATTCACTGAAAAGATATTCTTACATTTTATAATCTATAACTGCCCAAAGGCAGCCTGAACGCATTTATATAGAAGGAATCTGTTGAAGGTTACTAAGTACACAGAAGCTCATAAAGTCCCTGCTCCAAGTATAGCTGGAGTCTGTAAAAGAATTAAGAAATATCAAATACACACAGTTGGTGGGTGCCAAAAACCCTCTCAGATTTTTAAAAATACCCTCTCCTCTCCCCACATTCAGGATGTTTCTGTAGACTCAAGATTATTCCAGTGTAACTTCCTGAAGACTCTGTTCTAATACCTAATCCTAATACCTGCCAGCATTCATCATTCCCTCTAAAATGTTTTCCAAAAAATATTTCCCTGTAGAAAATTCCAAAAGAACTACAAATGTTTTAACAGACAAAAATAATTGGTTTGCTAAAGAATTCACAAGTCTGTAACAAAACTGCAAACCTCTTTCAGCTGTGATCAAGACATCCATATTCATAAATTTTAAAGTTAAAGAAGTTTTTTTTTTACAGGCTGGATAGAAGTTTTGGGTTTTGCTGAGTTTTGTTTTATTTGGGTTTTTGTTGTTGTATGTTTTGTTTATGTTTTGGGGGTTTTTTGTGTTTTGGTGGTTTTCTTTGTGGTTGTTTTTGTTTTTAATTTATCTCACTCATAGAAAGGGTAGGTTTATCTTTGTTTCCATGGCTGTGTTTCTTTTGCTTTGGGGAGCACTGCCTTTTTATTGTAGTTCAGTGAGAGATTCAGGGAACACACTCATACACGCACTGAAATACTAAGAGAAAGCTACAGAGGGAGCCACTGTCTCTGTGTCCTGGGTTTCTACATGTGATTCACACTTTTCTAAACACTTCTGAAGGAGAGAGTTTTATGTTGAATACTTTTCAGCACTTCCTGGTAAAACCACTGCTAAATTCTGATATTAAGTAAACATTATACAACAGATCTGGATTTATATCTGAAAGAAACAGAGCAAAATACTGTGGAAGTTTGAAAAACCTCATATAGAAGCAGTCATGATCCATGATTCAACACACTGAGAAATGCACAATTTATTTCTTGGCAGATTCTAGAAACTGGCTTATTTTGAATCAGCTTTAGCCTTCACACTCACTGAGCAAGTGTCCTCTTTAACTGGTATAAGCCTCATTTTATTTTAATCAATGTAACAGCAGCTACACTGGGCTGAATCCCTAGAGCTGTACACGCAAGCACTTCAGCTTCCCCTCTGCTCACATAACCTGTACTGGAATGTGCTGTACACAGCACTTTGCTGTCTTCACTTTGAGCTTAGTTCATTTCAGAAGTATATCAAACTTTACCAGCTGCCACCAGTTTTCATATTCTCTTCTAAGGTTTTGGATGGTTTGGGGCTTATGCAAATATCATTCAACTCCACTGCTACTAAAACAAATGGGATTCCAACCACTGACACCAGCAGGAACAGAAACAGGTCAATAAGAGGTTAAATTTAAATCTAATTAAAATAACAGCCACATTGTTTAGAAGAAAGGTCTATAATACAAGGCCCATGAACAGCTAGAACTGCTTTTACAGCATTATCTTTTAGCTTTGATTATCACAGCACCCAGTTGCATGGAAGAGCTCCAAAGCCCTGGAAACAGCCAATGGCACTGAAATCTTAAATCATTCCAGCCTTATTCACTGTCTACTGCTGTGGTAACTGCATCTTTTGATAGAGCTAATTTGGATACCATCATGTAAAGCATCTTCTCCTACTGCTCAGGAGGACTGCATGACATTTGGCAAAAAATCAGCAGTTCATCTCTTCATCTTTGTTGTTGAAAGAACAGTTTGTGAAGTCCCCCTGTCCTCACTATCATCCTAACATTTTTCATTTGATACAATGTTGTGCAAATTTAGCACCTTCACAGTATGATGTTTTTTGTGGGGGTGTATTGGAGTTTGTACTATACACATTTGTTTGATCATCTGAGTCTCCATATGTATTTTCTTATAGCTATTTTATTAGTGTCTCTTTCTAGTCATCTAAATAGAGGAGTCTAATTCAGGTTTTTAATTTGCAAAGCTGTGAACCACCGTCTTCCATATTTCACACATTTGAAGTCCAGAAATGGTACTTCACTATCATGACAAAATATGTGCTTTCTGCATTTATCAAAATAGACATTCATGGGTGACTTTGCCACCACCTAACACTGATTTTAACTTCAGAATCCATAATTAAGAGTTTCACATGCCTCTCTAGGATTTCCTATGGAAGAAAGGTGCTCATACGCCCACGTGACATATGCTCATTAGAGATACATGTCATTTTCAAACAAATGTAAACCAATGGAGTTAAAATACAGGAAGAAATTCTGGATCAATACAAAAAAAATCCTTAAAGTCTGCCTTCAGGAAACCTTTTCTGGAAGGGTCAGTTTAGAAAAAAAAAAATAGAAAGAAGGCATTTCTGAAGAATCCTGGATTTTGGTAGCAGTACCTCAGTGCACCCTAAATAGTCAGTTGTGACTGCCTCATCCTCAAACAGAAGAGTAGAACTAGAAAAAAGAATTCAGAGTAGGGCACCCAGTTTAACTACAGCTATTGAACAGCTTCCATGAAAGAAAGTGCTAAGCAGATAAGGGTACTTTAGTTTGGAGAAGAGATAACTGAAAAGATAAACAGCTATGAATTCAGGAGCTCCACAGAGGTGAACAGGAAGCAATTGTTCACTTTCTTTTATGCAAGAATATGGAAATATTAAACTAAACTAGCAGGCAGCAAATTCAGAATTAAGTGAGATTCTTCACAATGTGCAATGGGGAGACGTTTTGACCATCTTACATCCCAGGTGCCAGAGACAACATACTAAAATAAAAATATATTTAACTTGATTTAGTATACCCTTCCAGCTTCATTGTGTTCAGAGGCACTAACCACAGAAGTAAAATCCACAAGCAGAGAGTCATGCACATCACACAATGGAACAATTAATCTGAACTTTATCCACTCGAGTTCTTTTTCCATGGCCTGAACAAAAGTATGCCAGTATGGGGTTTTTTCCCTGATATACATAATCTTTCTTTAAATTAAATCTCTTTCTACCAGAGGAGTTTTTAATTATTATTTCTAGCATTGTTAAAAAAGCAAACAAACATACCAAACAACAAGAAAAAAAAAAAAAAAAACAACAAAAACACTCATGAAAGTTAAGGTCTATTTCAGATTGAAATAAAATTGTTTCAACCATTTTATTAACTATCACTGCAACAAGGTACTCTTCAAGGTAACCAGAAACTAGTGAAAGTTACTTAATCTTACAGAACTGATTTGATTATGAATGTGAATAATCATTACTATATCTATATATGATTTTATGTAGAAAATTAACCAATCATAAAATTCAACCTTTCATCTTAAAAAGATTCAGAAAACTGTTAGTAAGTAATGGTCTGCTGCATAAAGTTTGCACAGACTACAGCAATTGCAAATCACAATGTTTAGGGAGAGCAGCCCCTGAGAGTTTTTTCTTCATATGTAGCATAGCATGCAGTTCACTTGCCCCTAAAACCAAACACTGCACCATAACTATGCTGAATGACAGACACAGGAGTTGTTTAATTTATATGGGTGCCTGACATTATCACATACATCCATCACATTTCCAAGCTGCTACAATTAAACAGTACCATTTTTACAAATTTGCTTAATATTCAAAATTCACTCAGTGATTTACCTGCATCAGCAAAAGCAATAATTTTAACTGTTCCCTGGCAGTGTAGTTCTGCATATTCCTGCCAATGATTCAAAACACACACAACCTTGCCATTCACCCAGGTAATGCAGTGATTAGGCAACTTTCCAGCAAACCGTTCTTAAGATTGCTACATAAAAAGTCCATTTGGAAAAAGCTTTATTTCTTGTTTGTGAATTTGATAAGATATTGCAATAACTGCTTAGGGATATATATGCAGTCCACCAAGCGAGTTAAAGTCCATTTCCACAAACGCTATCACTGCTTTTGCAGTTTAAAATACTATACAATAGTTCTTGCATACGTAAAAGATGCAATTAATTTGGGTGCTTTTTATAAAGAAACTCTTACAACATTTTAAAAACATCTAATGAAA
This sequence comes from Antrostomus carolinensis, assembly GCF_000700745.2. NCBI lineage: Eukaryota > Metazoa > Chordata > Aves > Caprimulgiformes > Caprimulgidae > Antrostomus > Antrostomus carolinensis. The sequence continues at coordinate 72,975 of NW_010312800.1, forward strand.
GCAGTTAAAACATCCAGAAAATAGTCAACAAAAAAAGGCAACTTCCCAAGTAGAAAACTAGTGGAATTATCTGAAGTAGAAATTGCTCAGACCAAAAACTAGTCTGGAAATGCAGGAAGCAAACTGCTGTTAAAGGAGAAAACACAGAATCAGAATCTATATCATCTTTTGAAGTTCTACCCTAGGTAACACCCTTAAGCTAAATCCAAAATTTCCAGAAATAAATAGAATCAGTGCAACTCAGAATAAAACCAAGAAAATCAGTCAAACAGATGCTAACTATTAAGTACGGTAATTCTTAAACTTCATGCATCAGTTTATTATCCACAAATGAAGAAAAGTATTTAGCTTATTTTAACAGCACCCCACATAAAAGACAGTATTCTATTGCAACCTTTGCTTTTTAAAAGTGTTTTGGCCAAAACAAAAGTAAAACGAAAAAGTTATTTTTTATTATAATAGTGGCACTTATTAGCAATAACCTCTTGTACTCTCCTATTTTCATTTCCTGAAAAAGCAACAGTAAACAAAACTCAAAGCAACCTCGCATGTGTTCAGCCTCAAATTTTTATTTCTTGGTTTTGGAAAAGGCTTTATACCAGCTTCATTTAAGGCTCTTTAAAAATCTAAATGTATCTTTCTAATTTAATAGAGTAATAAGGTGCATAAATTAGAATAATGTAAGACATTTTAAATCAGCAAAAAATGCTTTAAATTAATGTGTAAACAGGTAACATCCAGAGAATAAGTCAAATGAAAAGGAAAACAAATTGTAATGATAAAATATTATTGAAAGCCTTAGTACAAAGTGCATGAAAAGTTAAAATAAAAACCTAATTTTGTCTTGCTATTTAGGGCATGTAAACGAATGCCGTCTTTGTAAAAGAGGTTAGTTTTTTTCTTTTTGGAAATGGATCCAACTAGCCCTAGTGACAGTGTAAAAAAAATAAATGTTTCGAAATGGTGTATGCATATGTACTAATCCCTCTGCACTATATTATGTGAATCTTATATTCTATACTATTTGACATGCTTATAAAATGACTATAATTCAGAAATTTGCAATCTAGTTTCCCAAGATAAATCAGCATGACAAAATTCAACCTTCCATTTTCTATGGAAGCATAAATGCAAAGCAGTTTGCAGCTCACTATAGGTTAAATATTCCAAAATAATAGTTTGCAAGACAATTAGTCTTTCCTACATCAAAAATTAACAGAGGAGTAAATTTCTGTTTCAAATTAATTGGTCCCAACATCTAATGAGGCAATTATCTTAAGTAAATTATAATATACACACAGTTACACAAACTATCACATTACGGGCAACTGTCTGAAAGAGCTGGCAGTTTCACAACCAACTGCTACTTCAGCTTATCTGGACTAATGAGTGCACTGCGGCTCTTCTACCATTACAGACAGGCTCTACCATTAGCACAAAAATTCCAGATGGGCAATGCCAAGAATCTTATTAACCATCTTCAAAAGCAAGAGGGAGATACTGTGAACTTGCTGTTCTTATCCCTTTTCAATTCATGGAACTTTTGCATACATAGAAAACACTAGAACTAATTTCTCCATTATTTAATCTAGCTTCAGTACTGATGCTTTTCTTTAACACAACTGCCACATGTGACTTAATTTCTCCTTTCACAGAAGCAATTCCAATTTTTTTTTATTTTATTTCCTCAGATTATGATTCTAAATTTTTTTTCATTTTTCATGTCATTTCCGTGGCTTAATTCTTCAGTACTCTTGAGGTGCCCTTAGTTCCGCAAAGCTATACCAATTACAGCAGCTGAGAATCTGTTGATTGCCCAGTATTTATAGCCTTTCCCCCTCTTATTGATGTTTAGATTTTTAAAATACAGTATTTTAAGTAATTAAAAACTAAAGTTAATTTCAGCAAAATACAAAACAATGCCTAAAAAGCTGGATCCAGCTCACTAGAAGGGGTTTGACAACTATTTCAAGAGGTCTAGAATTCAATCTAGGTTTCATTTTCTATTTGGCTGTTTTTAAAAGATAAGAAATTTGGAAAATCATGCATCTGTTTATGGATTCTTACTACAGACCTTGCAGGCCATTGTAACTACAAAGCAGTGGCCTTTATTGACCAACCTAATCCTTCTGAAGCAGAAAAGCACTCTGGCATTTATTCAATAGAACTAAGATTTGGCCTCTGGAGTATAACAGAATAAACAGCACAGAACTACAGCATTAACAACTGCATCAAAGAAAACAGTAAATACCATCCAAATCTTACTGTTTCCTTGGTAAGATCACAGACAGCAAGAAGAACATGTTATAGAGTACAGATACAACCCATTTTCCTAAAGATGTGGCATCTACTGATTGCATCAGTCTTCCATTTAATTTGAAGGCACGCTTTTCACACTGTTTTGATTAGACAGATTCTAATATCCTACTTCAAAAGGAAAATAGCATGCAAGCACGGTAGATGCGGTCTATAGGAAAAAAATTAAACTTTTCTGTACCTGCTTATACCTTAACTTTCAGATATCCTCACAAATGATAGGTAAATGGCACCAATTAAAAACATGTTTGCACCAACAGAGCCTGGATGCAGTATCCTGGCTGGTGGATACAATCCACTAACGCACACATGACGTGAGGTTTAGCAACATCATGTTTAAAATTCGACCGACAGAAGCTTCTCTACCAGAGCTTAATCCAGCTTTGGGAATGGACCTTCTGTTTATATTGTCAGTTTCTTAGTTTTCCAATTGAGTTGCCAAGCAGCAGTCAGCGTAGCATCACTAAATAAATGGAATTGTATCATAAATAAGCTCAACTGAGAGAGCTTACAAATTTAACCATCAGAAACACTAAAAAAAACTTAGGGCTAGTTTTCTGAGCAGTCTGTTTGTGGTAGTCACACTTCAAAATACTCATAGGAAATGTCCATTCCTTTACATCCTAGAGTCCAGGTTTGCTTACATATATTTGAATATGTATACCAAAAGGATAATACAGCTTCACAGAATGAATCACAAAAAAACCCCTGTGATGGAGCACTTGGACTTCAGAGAGGACTTTCACCTTAGTCACCACCTTCAGTTGTTTGGTTTTACTCCAAGGCTTTTTAACCTTTCTCTGTCCCTGGCCTTTTCCTCCATCTTTCTATCACCAACTGGGATATAGAGACATACTAACAAAATCAAGTCACCAGATGTAATATGAATTTCTTTAAAGATGGGATATATCTATACTTATTATTCCTAAAAAAACCCAGAGTAATTAAAGTCGGAGAACGCAACACTGTTCTAAATTAAGTGCCTACAACCATGGGTGTTTCTTGATAGTAATGAACATGGAAGAGGAAATAACAACCTAACCTCCTGGTCTATATTATGAGACTGCTTGTTATAAATCACATTTTTACAGTGTTATATTCAATGAAATAGATCAATATTTAATAGATCCTTAAGTCATGGAAATCCCCACAAATACTGCTTATTGATCAACATTCCACAAACACATTGCAAAAATCCTAAAGCAACCATATAAGAGATAAAATGAGGACTTAATAGGAAGTTAACATTAAAAGATCCAGTCTTCAAAATAATGCAAACTGATTTTAAAATTAGGTTAGCTTTTTAAATGTTAAGAGTATAAAATTGAAGAATTAATTTAATTTGCTGTCAGTTGAACACTGCTAATGTAAATTATAGATAACTGTATCAGGTCATTCTTGACTGAATTAATGCTATCTATCATTATGACATTACCAAAGGCTTTTAAAAATTCTGTTGTTAAAGGCAATCAATTTTAAACTAAACTATGTGTATTCAGTCAGTGTCCTAACCAACGCTGAGGCAAATATTTCTTAAGGTGATAGTAGAGATTTATACTTCCTAAACTTTTGATGTAAAATTTGAACAAGTTGGAAATTGAAAAGCAGCTGAAGTTTTTCTGCATTTTGTCTGCAAAACTTCTCCTTTTAGTTTCTGGTTACCAGTCGTTAGATTGAAGCTTGCTGAAACTATTAGTCCTTTTTGTGACCCACCAGCATTTTCAACCTGATTTAAAATCCACTGAAGACAATGAAAAACCTGTAAAGCCCAGTGAGGCCTTCTAATGTACGTAAGTGCCTGGAAACTACAAGGAGTAGGACTGAGAGGGCTTTGAATATGGCAAGCACATTCAAAAAAGATTAGAGATTAATTACTTGTATCTCTTCAGTACAGTAGTCTCTTCAATGAGAAACCTTGCAGTACAATGGGAATAGCAAAAGCTATAAAATTAGAAACAGTCTATATAGCTATATGATATGGAAAAGTTAAGGGAAAAAATCTTTATGTATGGGAAAATTCATATTACTACAACTAGACACATACACACAGATATTCTTATATATAAAAAAGCCTACAATGACCTCAAAACTCTCACTGGGGAATGTCAGGCAATAAATTCACTGCAGCCAAACAGGTAGGTAGGCATGCCCTTGACTGTGGGCACTGTGGGTCACACCATTTCTTTTACAATTTTTCCTGTCACAGAAGTGAAAGCACCACTGACATTCATTCTTTGGCAAAGCTACTGTTATCCTCCTTGTTGACAGAATTACTCTGTCACAGATGATTTTCCGTGGGGTTTTTTAAACAATTGTCAATAATAGCGCCTATGCTGTATATGTGTATATATATATATATATATACACACACACACACACATCACACAGGAACATCATGATCCTTAAAAGAAACTTCCTTTCTAAAGCCTTGAGAAGATATTCTGAATACACTCAGTGGAATTGGAAAGTGTCAGTTAGCAGTTAGAATTTACCTCCACAATTTAGACACAGTACATTATTTCACCTCTTATCCAGAAGGAATTAAGAATTGAAAAGTGTGCTCTTTTCCAACTCTATTAGTCCTTGACCACGTAATATCCATCTCCTAGACTGGCCCTTGACAGCTTTTCAACATGAAGCACGTTAAGCAATGATAGACTCTTAAGTTTGACTGTTGAACACTGTAATTAAATATTAGCAAGAATTAGACACAAGTAATTTTGCCTGGGTGCAGGGAATGTTCCTTACCATATTCCCCTTTCACCCTCACATTTTAAGCACACAAGTAGTTCTATTGACAGACCCGAGTTTGCTTCCATCATGAATCAAACATACAGAAAATTCCTTCAGTTGCAGGCTACAGCAAAAGACTCACAGTTATCTATCTTTCTTTTGGGGAAGGAAGTTGCTAAAGCACAAACATTGTTCCTAATGATGCAGAGACACACTGTACACAATTGTTGTCTGTACATATTATTTCTATGAACAATTCTTAATTCCATGAAATTCTGGAGCTCAAGGTCCAGTTTGCTAGTAATTTTTAAGGATTATGCAATAGTTGCTTGAGGCCATATGTATCACTGTCTTCTGCAGGACATACTGTCAGACTTATGTGCTCATCAGTTTACGATTTTCACACCTTCCAGTAGCTGATCTAGAAAACAGATATAAGCCACTATATTCAAAGAACGCTCAAAGCATTTGTCAGGGAGTTTCTTCAGTATGATTTTGTACCAAAGGACATAAGCAGTCTGAGATAGATACAGCACAGAGCTGTGATAATTTCACCACTGAACTGATATTTAAAGAGTACAATAGCTTTTACAGTGCAGACTTTTTGATAGTCTTTCTCTATTATTTTGTTAGATCAAATGTCCAATCTATCCAAATCAAATACAGCAATGCTTTTGAAAGATTGCATTTCTCCCCAGAGTTAATGTTAAGATCAGATCAACTGCGAAGTTATTGGTATTCGTACCTAAAACTTTTCAACTGAAGAGGACCCTTGTCTTTGACTTTAACAAAACAAATTAAGTGCAACAAATTTGATATACCCCACACGTGCTTGGCAAGTACTCTCTAGTATCATTCTTAAACCTGTGCTGAAGAAACACCTCCACCTCTTTTGTCCTTCTGACTTGCCTTCTTCGTTCACCAGTTGTGGAAGAAAAGCAAATCCCTTTTTTTCCCTGCTTGCTGAAGAATATACCCATATATATCTGCCAATAGACATGGTTGTGGTAACAGAAATACTCTATAAAAGGTCCCTACTTAGGTGCAACAATAAAAATAACATATCCTAACAGTGTCTCAAACGTGATCTTAACCAGTTCAGGAGACAAGTCAGAAACAACAGCAGTTAAATCACTGTATGCACTCAAACGTAGTCTTTTTGTTCCTTAATACATCCCTAAATTGCAGCTTGCTGAAGACTAGGAGAACATAGTGGTCACTAAAAATCTTTACCTCATACTTTTACTATTTACCTCCTACTAGTGAGTGCAACTGTTTTTATGGTCCCAAATATATTCATCTTACTAGATAAAACATCTGAATCTTGGCTATAGCTATTCATCTCATCTTTTTGTTTCTTTATTGAAAAAGAATTTGTTTCTTTCTTAAAAAAATAGCTAAATATAAACAAATAAATAACTGAAACACATGAAGGTAAATTAAAATGCCAGTTTTTATTTGGAGAGGTATCACAGGAAATTCCTATCTTCTTTCTCCCCCCTTTCCTTTTTAAAAAGCCCTAGATTCCCAGGAACACAACAGAAATTCACTTCAGGAAGTATTTCAATAGAGATTCGATAAAATTACATTCCAGAGGCTTGGATTCATTATGTCTATTTCTGCCATCTCAAGTAAAGACCTCTACAGGGAAGAACACAGTAAAAAGTATTTAAGATTCTGCCTTTAGGAATTCCTTCATTAAAGGGATTTATCCGCTATTTTCTACAACTTCATAAGACAGTGTAGTTTATATCACGCACTGAAATTAATTATAACAAAGAGCGCTATTTTCAGTAACAAAATTTTATGGTGATCTCAATTTAGTCCTTTAAAATTCACATTAGAAATGTTTAAAACTATAGACAAAATGTTTTAAATGCAAAGACTATGATATATACATTGCTAAAAATATACAAAAAACTTTAAGAAAAGGAGAAAGGGTTCATAGTTAGCCATGCACATATGCAGTAGCTTTCCTTCTTTTTCTTAGTTTAACTGTACAACTTAATCCTTATGCCAGTTTTGTATTTATTCAGGACAACATTGTGAGTGAATGCTCTTGAAAATTAGGGCCCATAGCAAACAAATCTAAGTGAAATAAAGCAAGAAACAGAATAACTGGAAATACTGAAAGAAAATAGACTTCAACGTTTTATTTAGAAATACCCAACACAGTTGTTATTGGTAAGTAGGAAATTAACAGCTCTGGTTTTAAGGAACTATTTAATGTTTTAGCAATGGATATATCAGGAATACAGAGACAAGAACGGGAGCAGGGAGGAATGATGAAAATAGCTTAAGCTATCTTGATAATGTTGGAAGATGGAAGTCAGTGAGTGAAAGAACAAAACAAAAACCCCACAAAACCAGCAAAAATCCGAGAAACAATATTAACATTTTCTATATTAATAATAGATAGTAGTTTCCATTAAGATCATAAGCGTACCATTAGGCAACAGCTTAATTTCATCCAGACAGAAAATGATAATATCAATTTTTAATAAAATATTAAATAATAGTTGAACTAGTAAATATTGAACCCATCTCTGAGTGCAAATGAGCAGGGCATGAGCAGTACAATGTTATTCAGTTTATGAATTCTATTATGAACCTGCAGACCTGTGACAAACCTTAGCAAGTAGAAGGCATCGTTCAGAGGTGTGGACATTACTGGGATTAATAGCAGACCAAGTCTCAGACTAAGTCTAAACCACAGTTTGTGGACTTTGCTCACCAGATGATCAGCTAAACTCTATATAATCTCATTTCTGAATTTATGCATAGATTTACAGAAAATACAACTCCCATAGACATTCCCTGTTTTTTAAAGCTATAAAGATACAGAAAAAAATTTATATAGACTCACATATGAAACCACAGTCAGAGCAATGTTGGTCTGGATATACAAACATGTAATTTTAGAATATATCCAAGTTACACTCAAAATGAACATGACAGAAGTCACAAAATCCTGCCAAATTTCTGGCATTCCTAGAACTTTAGACAACTGAACTTTCTCCAACCTAACATTATCTACTGTATGAAAATAGAGAGCGACATTTTCCCTAGCTAAAAAAAACATTTATATCTAGTTTCCACAAAATTGCAAATGTTGAAAGCACATTTATTCCCTTAAATGTGAAATAGCTTGCTACCTTGAACAATCTGTTCAGTGAGTCACTTTTCGAATCAGTATATGCTAATATTTTTTGACAGACCACTAAATAACATCGGGAAGTCAGTGAGTCAGCAATACAGCACTGTTAATTGCCTCTGACAGCCAACTCCAGCAGAGGCATTCTTTACAATTTAATCAAGAGTTACTAACCAACACTTTCTATTGACTACAGCTGACATTCAGCAGTGCCAGCTAGATACATCATGTCCACACAGTTTAGAGATCTAACTATGGCACCACATCAGAAAGAATATTAACAGTATTATGACACTGAATTTGTACAGCTAAAGAAACATAAATGGTAGGATACTGACCACATCAAGTAGAGAACTTAAATTGCTGTGGAAACAGCAATAACTGAGGCCACAAAATCCAGATTGTTTTAACGCATCTATCTTGAAAAGCTTTTCTGCTACCTGATTCTAGGCCTTACAGGGCACTTAGCCCGTCAGAAAGGTATAGAGTGATGAGACTGTGTAACACAAGTCTTCTGTTTTAAGTACCTTCAGCAGTAAATTCACTTGGATTGTACAAACAAATCAATGCTTTATTTCTAACAACTTAATATGAAAAGTTTTCCAGTATTTTAGTCACTACAACAAAGAACTGCAATGTATTCTAAAAGTGTTAAGAAATGTATTCTAAAATATGTTTAAGTGTAAGTGACACATGAAGAAAACATTCCCCAATAGGCAATGCTTTCTTGCAACTTTGGTGGCTCTTTGGTCACCTTATCAGTTAGATTTCCCATAACAGTTTAAGCCCTTCAGCATACAGCTGAATAAACATCATGCAGTGGGTGAGCAATTGGCTGCCACATTGGGCTCCAAGGGTTCTAGTAAATGAGGTGACATC
>NW_010312801.1:0-2405 GCF_000700745.2 Antrostomus carolinensis
CCGGACAGTCACCCCCTGCCCCCCTTCATGGCACCCACCCCATGGCCTGAGGCCACCATGGAGGGACCTGAGGCCACCACGGAGGGACCTGGGCTTGTCCTGGTGCCAGCAGGAGCCACATCCAGATGGACTGTCCCATATCACCACGTTTTGGACACGGAGATGATCATCAGCCTGAGCACTGCGTGTGCACGTGTGTGCACGTGTGTGTGTGTGCACGTGTGGGTGTGGGTGCACGTGTGTGGGTGCACATGGGGCACGTGTGTGTGTGTGTGCACATGTGGGTGCAAGTGTGTGTGTGCACGTGTGGTTGCACATGTGTGCATGTGTGTGGGTGGGTGCACATGTGGATGCACGTGTGTGTGTGCACGTGTGTGAGTGCATATGTGCGTGTACATGTGTGTAGGTGCACATGTGGGTGTGGGTGCACATGTGTGTATGTGCACATGTGTGTGTGCACGTGTGTTTGTCACAAAACCCCTTTGAACTCAAGACTTTTCACCCCAAGGGACACACGTGTCCCCCCCTTCCCCCCCTTTGCCCAGTCTCCCACCTCTGGGGTGGCAGTGGAAGCACTGGGGACATCTCCTTCTCCCCCCTCCTCCCCCCGCCATGTCCCCCCATGCCTGGCTCTTGGGGACATCACTTGCACTTTGGCCACGGTTGGTCACCCGTGGTGTGACACTAGGACAGGGGTCTGTGGGCAGAGCCAGCAACACGCTGGAAATAAAGATCCCAAAGGGATGATGGTGCCTGGAGCTTCTGGGGGTGCAGGACCTGACCCTGCCCACCCGCTTTGGGGTGGAGACCCCCAACTCAGACCCTTTTGGGACACTGGGGTTGGCTCAGCTCCCTGTCTTCTCTGGGGACACAAAGGAACTGCCACCAAGGCTGGTTCCTGGGGGGTTCCTGCCCTATGGAACCCTTTGAGGGGGGGTCTCCACCCATTGGACTTGGCAGCGTTGGGTTCATGGTTGGACTCGAGCATCTTCAAGACCTTTTCCAACCAAAATGATTCAATAATTCAATGATTTGATGATTCCATCATCCCACCCCTCACAGCAGAGCTGGGCACCCGTGGTGACCCCCATGGACACACGTGTCCCAGCCACCCATGGTGACCCCCATGGACACACGTGTCCCAGCTGGGGGTGGGACTGGAGCTGTGGGTGCTGCTGGGGCCAGTTCTGGTCTCTCCATCTCCTCTGGCCCCTGCTGAGCCTCCCCCTGGTTTCCTCCTCGGGGTGTTTGGTGGCTCCAGGCTCGTTCTTCATCTTCCTGTGACTTTATCTCTCTGGCTCGATGTTCTTCCCCTCCGCACGATCTGGGCACCCAAAGGAAACCACATCGAGATGGTGCTGGGTCTGCACAGCACCACGGCTGCTTTAACCCCTCCCGGGAAAAAAAAACTGTCACACACCCAGGCAGGGCACGAGTGGCTTTGTTAGTGGCTTTAGCTCCAGGTGACATGGGTACGGCCACAAATTGGGTGGTGGGTGCTGGTTGGACACCCCAATAACCTTCTGTGAGGCTCATCCCAAAGTGGCCACAAGCCATAAATTGAGGGTCCAGCTCTGCTCTGCCCCCCCAGACCCACCCAGGGGATGGGGACAGGTCACAAGTCACCCTCAAGCCAGAACTCCATGACCTCAGGAGGAAGCCACCATGGTCACACTCCTCCTCAGTCCCCATCCTGTTGCCCACCACAGGGGTGGTCCACACCCCTCTGCTCTGGGGTGGGATGATGGCACCAGTCCCAGGACATCAGCACTGGAATTACCAGAAAGGAGAAGTCCTGGTTGGCAAACAAAGCCCAGAACTTCCCCGTGGAGAGCAGCCAACACCAGGATTATCCTGGATTAGCCCCACGGCCCCTCCGGCACCGGGACTGACACCCCCATCCCACCCTGGCTGCGTGGGGGTCCCATGGGGGGGGATGATCCCAATGTGCTGGGGCTGCTCCGTGCTGGTTCAGGCTCCCAGGGCTGAGCTTCATCCACCTCCACAGTCTCTACAAGGTGGGACCCCCCCCCAAACCTGGATGTTCCTACAGCAGCAGTGACCCTGGCAGTGACCCACGGGCACCTCCCCTGTTCCCTGGCCCCTGGCCCCTGGCCCTGGCTCAGCTGAGATATAAACCTTCCTCTGCCTCAGGATTTGCTGATGGGGCCATCTGAAGCCTCCTGAGAAAGTCTTGATGGAGAATGTCCAGAGCTCAGGACCAGGTTACCCATCTCTGGGGACACCCAACCAGCCCCATCCCAATGGTGCCTGCAGGAACCAGACTGGGACCTGGCTGAAAACCAGTACACTGACCAGAGGAACCACAGGGAACGAGTCATTGGTGATGAGGACAAGGTTTGGCACCTTCATCCAACTTTGCTGCCATCTTCATCCAGCGTCGC
>NW_010312801.1:2443-7222 GCF_000700745.2 Antrostomus carolinensis
ACCCCAGGGGAACAGGAGCTGCAGCTTCATCAAATTCCATCCAAATGTTCAAGCTCTTGGTGCTTCTGAGACTGGAGCTGGGGGTTTAGGGCAGCGATGGGTTTACCTGGTGGGCTGGAGAGCACCAGAATGAAGTCCCACTGGTGACCACACGCCCTCCTGACCTCCCCTCCAAGGAGATTTGGGGTTTTTCTCCTCAAGAAAGTCTCCCAGCTCCCACCCACACTTGCATCGCTCCTTCCTGGGGTGGTTTTGGCTCCAGATCTTGGCTCCAGGTGCCTGAAATCCCACCCTGGGGCAGAGTTGGGTGTTCCAAGGTTCTCCTCTCCCTCCTCTACCCACCAGGAATGAACGAGGTGCTTTGAGACAGAAGAAACCAGCTGGGTAGTGTCACAAATCCTCCCTCGGGCTCCGGGCAGGAGAAGTGTGTGGAAAATACCCAGGATTTGTCCCTCATCGAATCCAAGAGGCAGTGAAGGTTCTTCCCAGGACCAGGGATGGTGATTTATGGGCACAAATGGACAATAAATGTCACCTTTGAGCTCTGGGTTGTCACAAAGAGAGACCATGGGGTTTCTGAGACCCCACCCGAGTGGGGACAACACCATTTTAGTGGTTTTCAACTGAAAAAGATCCAACCCTTGGGTTCTTTTAGAACATTGAAATCCAGGGAGGACCAACTCCCAGCCCCACCTGGAAGGATCTTTGCTCAGCCAAGGGCTGGAGGAATCATGAGGCTGTGGGAGCATCTTCCCACTGGGAGCAGGAGATGGAAGTGTGGACCATGGAGGATCAGATCCTACATGATCTGGGTATGGGTTTGCTACAGCTGGTTTGGGTGTTCTTGGGAATGGTTTGGGTGTCCCTGAAAATGGTTTGGGTCTCTTGGGTCTGGTTTGGGTCTCCCTGAGAATGGTTTGAGTATTCTTTGGTCTGTTTTGGGTGCTCTTGGGGCTGGTTTGGGTGTTCCTGAGGATGGTCTGGGTGTTCTTGGGGCTGGTTTGAGTCTCTTGGGGCTCATTCGGATGCTCTTTGAGCTGGTTTGGGTGTTCTTGGATCTGTTTTGGGTGCTCTTTGAGTTGTTTTGGGTCCTCTTGTTGCTGGTTTGAGTCTCTTGGGGCTCATTCGGATGCTCTTTGAGCTGGTTTGGGTGTTCTTGGATCTGTTTTGGGTGCTCTTTGAGTTGTTTTGGGTCCTCTTGTTGCTGGTTTGAGTCTCTTGGGGCTCATTCGGATGCTCTTTGAGCTGGTTTGGGTGTTCTTGGATCTGTTTTGGGTGCTCTTTGAGTTGTTTTGGGTCCTCTTGTTGCTGGTTTGAGTCTCTTGGGGCTCATTCGGATGCTCTTTGAGCTGGTTTGGGTGTTCTTGGATCTGTTTTGGGTGCTCTTTGAGTTGTTTTGGGTCCTCTTGTTGCTGGTTTGAGTCTCTTGGGGCTCATTCGGATGCTCTTTGAGCTGGTTTGGGTGTTCTTGGATCTGTTTTGGGTGCTCTTTGAGTTGTTTTGGGTCCTCTTGTTGCTGGTTTGAGTCTCTTGGGGCTCATTCGGATGCTCTTTGAGCTGGTTTGGATGTTCTCAGATCTGTTTTGGGTGCTCCCAGGGTTGTTTTGGGTGCTCTTGGTGTTGGCAGCAGGACCAACCTCAATGCCCAGAGGGGCTGCAGGGCTGATCCGGGCTAATCCAGCTCCTGGCCGGGCGCCCGGGCACGAGGCATCTCCCCACACCTGGAAAATCACCTGTGCCCGCCCCGTCCCTGTCCCTCGGTGTCTGTCGCCTTCATAAGGGACAGACCCCAGCTCCAGCTCATCCCTGGGTGGCTCCTGGTCGTGGCTGTTGTCCCCAATCCTCCGGGATGCTGAAGCTCTGGGTTGTCCTGCTGCTGGCCGGGCTCTCCTTCAGCCTGGCTGCTGATGGTGAGTTGGGAAGATACCTGAGGGGACACGGGGTGGGTGGCACTGGGGTGGTCCTCAGTGGGGTGCAGAGGGGGTCAGGGTGTTCAAACATGTGTGTCAAGGGGCTGGGTGCAGAGTTGGGGGTGTCCTGTGCATGCTGGGGGGGTCCCAACACCCAACCAAGGTGGGTGATGCCACCTCTGTTCCTCCTGCAGGTCCTGGTGATGAGACGGCTCCTCCAAGCTCTGGTGAGTTGGGGTCCTGTGTGTGAATCCTGCTCACCTGGGGGGTCTGGTGGCCAGGCTGCAAGGCAGAGGTTTGGGACCCCCCACCCAAAGACCCCAAATTCTCCAGGGAATGTCAAACCTTTGGGTTTTGTCTCTTGTTCTGAAGGTGGGGGTGGTCCTGAGGGGTGAGGATGCTCCTCCATCCCTCTCCTCCCTCCAAGGCAGGTGGGGAAGCTCATGGGTCAGACCCAGATGGGGTCTGCAACCCCCCCCAGCAAGAGGCAGGTCCCTCAGGGATGGTGGCCTTGGCCAAGGTGTCAACTCCAGGGATGACACGTGCTGGATGTCAGGGTCACTGGTTTCAGTGGGTGGGTGGGAAGTAGCGTGGAGGGGATGAGGAGGACCCTGCTAGGGACACATCGGGGTGCTCAGGTGACCCCTTTTCTTCCTGCAGATGATGGGGGAGCTGAGAAGATTAACCAGGGGGTGCTGGCCCTTCTCATTGACCTGCTGGAGAGACTGTTGACGGGTCTGACCAACAACCTCGTTGGGTGAGTGGGGAAGGGGGAGCAATGGGGGGACCAGTGCTGGTGTCCCCAGCTCCTTCCCACCCCACCCTGATGGATGTTGGTGAGGGATGCAGTGGGGTGGGTGCTGGGAGGGGTTGTCTGAGTGTTGCTGTGAGGGTGGGATGGTGGGACGGGGTCAGGTCTCACCTCCTTGGTGTTTCCTCTCTCCCAGGTGACCAGTGAGCAGCCAGCACAGTAAGTCTCTTCCTTCCCAGGGAGCCTGGGGACATGAGGTGTCCTGTCACTATCTCCAGGGCTTTGGGGTGGGTGGGGGGATGTTCTTCTGGGGGTACTGGGACCCTCCACCACCTCTCATGGCTGACCAGGGCCATGTCTGGCTCCTTCTCTGCTCCTGCCCTGAGCACTGAGCACCCAAACCTCCCCATCATCCCACCAGACCACCCTGGTCCCCACCAAACCCCTCTGGCATCTCACCAAACCCCTCTGGCACCCCACCAAACCCCTCTGGCACCCCACCAGACCCCTCTGCACCCCACCAAACCCCTCTGGCACCCCACTAAACCTCTCTGACATCCCACCAAACCCCTCTGCACCCCATCAAACCACCCTGTCATCCCACCAAACCAATTTATCCTCCCACCAGACCTCTTCACCCTACCAAACCACCCTACAACCCCAACAAACCCCTCTGCTACCCCACCAAGCCACCCTGCCATCCCATCAGACCTTCCCACCATCCCACTAGACCTCTCCTGATCCCACACCAGGGTCCTCCATGTCCCCATGTATCGTGATGGTTCATCTAGAGCCAATGCTGGGCTGGGAGGGACAACTCAGAGCAGGTTTTGGGGCATTGGAGGACCCAGGACCAGCTTCTCCTCCATGCTTTGATTTGGATTTCCTCCCAGGGCTGGTGTGCTCCTTAGGGAGCAGGATGTGACCCCTCCGAGTGTCCCTGGCTCTGCCCCAGCATCTCCCTGATGTGGGATGTGGTTGATTCCCAGCTCATCCCACGGCACCACGTGCTGCATCACTCCAGACCAAAGCCACCAATAAAGCAAACCCCTCAGTGCTGCTGTCTCCTCCTGCCTCCTCTTTGTCCATCTCCATCCCCTCATGGACTGCAGCCCAGCCCAGCCATGGTCCACGATTCTCCTGCCAGGTGGAGGAAGTTCCTGTAGATGGTCTGAGTCTCCCCAGACTCAATTCGGGTGCCCATGGTGGGGACTGGTGCTGGTTGAGCCTCAGGGACCCATCCCATGTGTGGTGGTCCCAGAACATCCACCAGACCTACAGTCATGGTCTTCAGTCCTCACCCAACGTGGAGACCACCCCTCCAGCTGTGGGGATCCAGCTGTGCCTTTGGGTCTGTCCTAAAGACCCCAAGACCCCAACCCACAAGACTTCTCTGTCCCCAAGCTCTCGTGCCTCGTACAGGACTTGGGTGGCAGGTGCTCTGTCCCTCATTAGTGGGGTTCATTAGGTCCCAGGGTCTTTCCATCCCCCTCAGACCATGAGGAGGTCCCCATGGTGGTCCCCAGTTGATGTCTCCACCTCTGATGATGCTCTGGAGCATCCTGGTGCTCTGGGTGGGACATGAGGTGACACTGGTGGGGCAGGGGGTACATGGGGACAAGCTGGTCACCTCTGCCACATCCAGCATCTTCTGTCCTCCTGGGGGTTAAGGGCTTTCAATCTTTGTTCACCACTGGGGGGGTGGGTGATCACCAGCCTTAATGGGGGGTCCTCCCCCCCAGAGTCTCCTTGTCCCAGGCTGTGGACCCCCTGACCATGGTCCCCACTCCAAAATGTGGCTGTGCCCCCCACCCCAGGCGAGAAGGTCCTGGGAGAGTGTTGGATTTGCAGCTCTGACACCCCCAGTTCTGCCAAAAACCCGCCCTGGGGGGGTGGGTGGGGGGGTGGGAGGGCATTGCCTGGTTGTCATGGTGATGAGGATGATGCTGGCAGCTCCGTGGGAAGCGGGGGATCTTCCCAGGGATGGAGGAGGGAGAAGCTCCGTGTCTTTTCGGAGTGGTGGGATGTTCCTGAGATCCTGGAACAGTCCTGAGAAGGTCTCAGCTCTGTGGGGTGCAGCTTTTAGTTGTACCCCCAAATCCATGTGGAACCAGGGTA
>NW_010312801.1:7306-11809 GCF_000700745.2 Antrostomus carolinensis
CTTACTGGTTTCCACCTTGGGAGACCAGTGAGAAGAATCCATTGGCTTTGCTTCTGCCCAAAGGATGGACAAAGCCTGGTTGTCTATGAATGGGTCATCATCTCATCTCATCATCTCATCCTCTTCCCTGGTGGTGGGACACCCTAAACGGATGATTCTCCCCCCAATAAATTCCTTCTGGGAATAAACCCACATGCAACCGGAGCACTCTGCTGACCCATTCCTTACTGGTTTCAGTCCTTACTGGTTTCCAACTTTGGAGACCAGTGAGAAGAATCCATTGGCTTTGCTTCTGCCTGAAGGATGGACAAAGCCTGGTTGTCCATGAATAGGTCATCTTCTCATCTCATATCTCATCATCTCATCTCATATCTCCTCATCTTATCTCATCTCATATCTCCTCATCTCATCTCATCTCATCTCATCTCATCTCATCTCATCTCATCTCATCTCATCTCATCTCATCTCATCTCATCTCATCTCATCTCATCTCATCCCATCTCATCTCATCTCATCTCATCTCATCTCATCTCATCTCATCCTCATCATCTCATCCTCTTCCCCAGTGGTGGGACACCCTAAATGGATGATTCTCCCCCCAATAAATTCCTTCTGGGAATAAACCCAGCACCTCCTGGAGCAGGCAAATGCCTCATCTCCACATGAAGATCTGCCTCCTCCTCCTCCACTCCTCTGCTGGCAGCTCTTCCTCCAGCTGGGCGCAGGGTGTGAGCTGCTGCAGACATCTCACCACCATCCCCCTCCTGACATTTCTGGGCTGATTTTAAGTAAATAAAATACATTTTTGGGGGTTTTTTTTGCACAATTTCACAGGGAAAAAGTGTGGCGTGGAGCTCTCAGATGGCAAAGTCCACCTCCGAGCTGGCCAGGAGAAGATTTGGGGGTGGATAAATGGATGCAGTGACAACTTCAGTGGCCACCTCCGCCTTCCCACAGCAGGTGAGATAAAAATCAGCTTAAATTTAATGTATTTTTTCTTCTTTTCACAGGAAAAATCTCCTGGCAGAGACGTTGACAGCTGGGACGTGAGGACACTGCCACTCTCCACAGAGTGGGATGTCCCTGGGGAGGTGACACAAGTTCTTCCTGACAGCTCCTCACCCCATGGTGGTGGTTCCTGGAGGTGGGTTGGGGTTTATTAGCCATGGATTTGCTGGGGATGAAGAGGAACCTCAATGAGACTCGTGCTGCTGGAGCTCTCCAGGGTTTGTGTCACCACCTGGTGCCAAAGGCCCGTGTTTGCCTCTTGCACACGACCCTAAAACTCAACAATTGACCTTAAAAAAGGTCCTTGTTCTTGGCTGAGCTGAAGATGGAGGAGTGGGGGTGCTCGAGGCAGCAGGGTCCCAGCTGGATGTCACCACCTGCGAGTTGGTGACCCTAAAAGATTGTGAGGTGTCCCTGTAACTGGAGTGGGGGGCACTGGGGGTACTGGAATCATCAAATCCCAGACTGGTTTGGGTTGGAAGGGACCTTAAAGCTCATCCAGTCCCAACCCCCCTGCCAGCAGCAGGGACACCTTCCACTAGACCAGGTTGCTCAGAACCTCATCCAACCTGGCCTTCAACACTTCCAGGGAGGAGCAGCCACAGCTTCTCTGGGCAACCAACCTCCCTCCAGCATCTCCAAGGCTTCAGAGCATCTTTTTTCCCCCCAAATCTGAAGGATCCATAGGCAGGAGATGGGCGTGGACGTGGTCCCAGCTCACAGGGGGTCTTTGGCTCTTCCATCTTTTTGAGGAGCAGGCAGATGACATCAGGAGACACTGTGGTGGTCCAGGATGTCACCTCTTGCTCCAAGTCCCCTCAGGAACCTCCACATCCAGTTGGAATTTGGAGCTGGGAGCTGTGCTGTGCTCCCTGGAGCTGTCCCAGCTGGCTGGAGGACATCACCATGATTATTCCAGTGATTTACTGCTCGTGCTGGCAGCTGGACCCAGCGACCTGGCACAGAGCAGAGGCTCTTCCAGGACCCAGCACAGAGCAGTGGCCCTTCCAGGACCTGTTCGTTCCTCATTCATTTTATCTCATTAACTAATTAATGGATTTACATGGAAATTCTCAGAAAATCCATATTCCCTGTGAAGAGCAACACGAGAGGATGGGGATGGTCTGCTCTGATCCTGGTGAACGTCCTGATCCTGGTGAACATTCTGATCCTGGTGAACATCCTGGTCCTGGTGAACATCCCAGTTCTGGTGAACATCCCAGTCCTGGTGAACGTCCTGACCCTGGTGAACATCCCAGTCCTGGTGAACATCCTGATCCTGGTGAATGTCCTGACCCTGGTGAACATCCCAGTCCTGGTGAACATCCTGATCCTGGTGAACATCCCAGTCCTCGTGAACATCCCAGTCCTGGTGAACATCCTGATCCTGATGAACATCCCAGTCCTGGTGAACATCCTGATCCTGGTGAACGTCCTGATCCTGGTGAACATCCCAATCCTGGTGAACATCCTGATCGTGGTGAACATCCTGATCCTGGTGAACATCCCAATCCTGGTGAACATCCCAGTCCTGGTGAACATCCTGATCCTGGTGAACATCCCAATCCTGGTGGACGCCCCAGTCCTGGTGAACATCCTGATCCTGGTGAACATCCTGATCCTGGTGAACATCCCAGTCCTCGTGAACATCCCAGTCCTGGTGAACATCCTGATCCTGGTGAACATCCCAATCCTGGTGAATGTCCTGATCCTGGTGAACATCCCAGTTCTGGTGAATGTCCTGATACTTGTGAACATCCTGATCCTGGTGAATGTCCCAGTCCTGGTGAACGCCCCCCTCTGTTGCTCCTCCAAGGTCACCCCTTGGCTGGCTCCCGCTGCCCTCAGAGGTCCCCAGGCTCCTCTCCCTTGGGGACACTGTCCCTGTGCCCACACAAAGCCGCGCAGGGAACGTCAGCACATCCCCACGCCTGGGTCAGGGCCAAGCTGGACCAGGTGCCGTGGCAGCTCCTCGCTGTCACCCATCCCCAGGGACAATCCAGGGATGCTCCGAGGGGACATCAGCAGAGGGGGTGGCAGCTGGGCCAGGCGGTTGCCAAACGGGCAGAGCCGATGGCAGAGCCGTGCCCGCAGCTCAACATCTGGGGTCCGTGGTCGCCGTCCAGGCAGCAGCGTCATCCCCTGTGCCAAGACATCTTCATCCTCCTCATCCTCCTCCTGGCTGGGGCTGGGGGACCCCAGACAAACCCCCTCCAGCTTCTGGGCATTTTGAAGCAGGATCTGAAGGATCCCAGTAAGGTCTTTGCTGGGATGAATTGGTCCCAAAAGGACAGAGCCACCTCGCTGGTGCCCACACTGTGTCCTTTTGTCCCCACCCTGAGGGGCTGAGGGGTGGCCGTGGTCGCAGGCAGCAGTGGGGGGACCCCAGGGGTGCTGAGGGGCTGGGAGGTGCAGGGGCCAATGCTTGTCCCAAAGTCCTGTCACCCCAGGGCTGTGCTGGATCCCAGGTCCTGGAACCCCAAATTTGGGTTGTCACCCCAGATCTGTGCTGTACCCCATGTCCTGGTCCCCTAAATCTGTTCTGTCACCCCAAAATTGTGCTGTACCCCATGTCCTTGTCCCCCAAATCTGTCCTGTGTCCCCAGATCTGTGCTGTACCCCATGTCCTTGTCCCCCAGATCTTCCCAGCACCTCCCAGATCTGTGTTGTACCCCATATTCTGGTCCCTCAGATCTGTTCTATCACCCCAGATCTGGACTGTACCCCATATCCTGACCCCTCCAAATCTGTCCAGCACCCCCAGAGCTCTGCTGTACCCCATGTCTTGACCCCCCAGCTCTGTCCTGTCACCCCAGATCTGTCCTATCACCCTAAATCTGTGCTGTACCCCATGTCCTTGTCCCCCAAATCTGTCCTGTGTCCCCAGATCTGTGCTGTACCCCATGTCCTTGTCCCCCAAATCTGTCCTGTGTCCCCAGATCTGTGCTGTACCCCATGTCCTGGTCCCCTAAATCTGTTCTGTCACCCCAAAATTGTGCTGTACCCCATGTCCTTGTCCCCCAAATCTGTCCTGTGTCCCCAGATCTGTGCTGTACCCCATGTCTTGGTTCCCTAAATCTGTTCTGTCACCCCAGATATGGGCTGTACCCCATATCCTGACCCCCCCAAATCTGCCCAGCAACCCCAGAGCTGTGTTGTACCCCATGTCCTGACCCCCCAGCTCTGTCCTGTCACCCCAGATCTGTCCTGTCACCCCAGATCTGTGCTGTACCCCATATCCTGACCCCCCAAATCTACCCAGAACTCCCAGGGCTGTTCCACCTCCAACCCTACGTGCTGGAGGACACCCAAGTTTGGGTCCCTCCTGCCTGGGCACCTCTACATGGACAAACTCTTGCTTCCCCCAGCTTCATGGTGACACCCCAACACGGACCTGGGGACCCCCCCTGAGTGGGCCATGGGAGGTGGGACCCCCAGGAGCTGTTGGCTGCTGAGGTTTCTTACCAGCAGATGTCAGCTCCCGCCCGGGGATGC
>NW_010312802.1:0-16758 GCF_000700745.2 Antrostomus carolinensis
ATAGATAAATTTAATATTAAATTTATCTATTAATAGTTATTAATAGATACATTTCAAGAGTGTCTTATAACGGCCTCATTGTGCAGGATGTTTCCTTTCATTTGTGTGAGCTCCGTGCATTTAGAGGGACAATTAAAGGACTTGCTTTAGCTTGGCAAAAGCCGTTAATAGGTGAGGGTTTTTGTTTTGGCTGTGTCAAGAGATCAGTGACAAAGAGGAATTTTGCATCCTGTGCAGTGCATTTTGTCATGTCCCAAAGTCTTTGGCTGCTGTTGCAAATACCTTACAATGGAAGAAAGTAGTTAGGAAAAGGTTCTTGAGGCAGAGGGTGGTGGAGCACTGGAACAGGCTCCCCAGGGAGGTGCTCATGGCACCAAGCCTGACAAGATTCCAGCAGCATTTGGCCAAGGCCCTCAGGGACATGGTGTGAATGTTGGGATTGTCCTGTGCAGGGACAGGAGTTGGACTCGGTGATCCTTGTGGGTTCCTTCCAACTCACAACATTCAATGATTCTATGAAATTAAAAGCATGAAACATCACTCACAGAACTTCCAGCAAAAGTTTTTGAGGAAGTACCAGTCTGTTCCATCATGGAACTTGTAGATCAGTATTGGAAATAGGCCAATGGATGGTGGATTCAGGTAACTTCAGAACATTTTCCTTAGAACTCCAGTCTTCCCCTAAAACATGCTGCAATTTTAACCTAGACTGAAGTAAAATTACTGCAGTTTAGAGTAAAGATAAAGAGTTTATGTGTGGATTGATGTCTCATTCCCTGGTGAATGGTTGTGGCTTTCTGGTGAGCGGTGTCTCTGGAGTTGGGAGGCTGTGAAAAACCTTACCAGGCAGTGCAGTACAGAGGGAGGAGGTGGTCTGTGTTCATTAATTACCTGCCTGTTTTGTGATTAACTTCATCTCAGTTTGTTTCTCACTTCACTTTGAGCCAACTGTTTCTCATTGGCATATTATCATACCAGCAGTCTTGGGGGGGTTGCAAGTTTTGCTGGATTCAATCTGAACTGAAAGAAGGTTTATCAAATTGGATGCTTTGACACGTTTCTGTTGTAAAATATATATTTTAATAAATGTTGGTTATATGTGGATATTGAAAGCACCTGGGATTAATGCTGTAGCATTTAAGTAGTAGATAGTATGGAATAAAATTGTAGTCCTTTGACTTGCTGAAGTACTCTGGAAAAGAAGGGAATAGTTGGTTTACCCTGATTTAACAAGTCTTCCTGGAAAACAGCAGATCAGATGCATTTTGAAGACAGGGTGATGACTGAGTAAGACTTAAGTGCAAGATAAGACTGCTGGTTTTGTTAGATGATTCATCAGTGCAAATGATGATTCTTCTATATTGTGGCCTGGTTGGAAGCTGGATCAGTGCTGGGGGAGGGATGTATTGTTTGATATGTCTCGTAGCTTGATCAGGGATAGAAGAGGTCAATGCTACTGCTACTTATTGCAGGTTTTTTTTAATTTTGAAGATTAACTTCTTATGCTTAGGAATTCTGTTCTAGATGAATACTGACCTTTTGCAGCTGCTTTTTTCCTTCTTCTTGATGACTTCAGAGAAGAAATCTGAATTTAGGGATCAGCATATCCTGGAGACTTCCATTTCTCATTTGTAAATATAGTTAAAATGTCACCAGTTGATGTGGTAGAGGCGTATGAAACTAAGCGGTGTGTTCTCTGTTTAACAGAAGCATACAAGGTCTGTTGTGGTCCTCAGGACAAAAATGATTCATTGAAGGATCTTTGGGAAATAGAAAAACTCAGCATGTCATTTTAAAACAGTGAATCCTAAATTATCTTGTCATAAGAACTGTACCCAAATCATCTTTCCAGCTCCTGGATTAGTGTTTTTCTGTCATGATTTGGGTACTTAGAAAATCGTGGCTTTAAGGGATTTGTGAAAGATGAGCTGAGATGTTGTCTCTCAGCTTAAATTACCTTTATGGTGTTCCGCCTCTACTGGAAGGTCTCCAAGGGATTGAAAATAAAGAAGTTTGAACAACTGTGTTGGAAGATTTATGTGACTTGTTTACAGAGGCTATTCTGAGCTTGGGTGTTTCCACCCCCATCCTCTTTGTTGTCCTGGATGTATGCAGGAAGGAAAGCTTTCACTGCTGCGTTCCTCCAGGTACGATCAGGACAGTCTGAACTCATCCCTTACCCCTGGGAGTCACTAAATGGAGTAAATGGCCAGTGAAAGAGGTGACCAACTGGAGAGTAACTGATTTACAGCGGGAAGCTGATAGTAATTGCCTAGGCAAAAGCCAAGAACACTCAATAATTAATCTGTCCTTGGAACTGGAGGAAAGACTGGAGATGACTGGGGATGCTGCTTACCTTCCCTCTGTGGCGATGGGGTCGGTGTCAACAGTAGAGCTTAAGGAGGGGGCTGAGGAGGAGGGGTGGGCATGATTCATGGCATCATTTTAAATTGATGAAGTGCAGCTTTATGAATGTTGATCATTGCCTAGAGATGAGTAAGTAGTAATGTATGTTTCTTAGTCTTCTTAGCTAATAGAAAAAGAACCCTAAAGTCATCTCCTCTGGTGAGTTAAATCTAAAGTTCAAAATGTCCATATGCTAACAGAGCAGGAAGTAGAGGTGTTAGTCTAAATTTAAAAACAAAAAAAGACAACAAAAATTAAACACAAAGATTGAGGAAAACACACGTAAAATAAAGCTAAAAGGTAGTAAGGAGCAGTGCTCATCTTGCTGTATTTTTTAAAATCAAGTTTTCATGTGGGTAGTGTAAAGCCTGTTGCATGGTCTTTCTATTCATACCAGGTTCCACTTTCTCTAGCAAGCCAGCGGTCTGTGGTTTTGCCTCCTTGTGGAAATGGAGCATCAGCTGTCAAAGGAGGGATGAGGCCACGGAAATGTTACCTTGCGTGCCACTTCAATAGTGTACAGACTTTGTACTTAGAGATAAGGAAGTTGTAGATGCCCCCTCCCTGGAAGTGTTGAAGGCCAGGCTGGATGAGGCTTTGAGCAACCTGGTCTAGTGGAAGGTGTCCCTGCTGATGGCAGGGGGGTTGGGACTGGATGATCTTTAAGGTCCCTTCCAACCCAAACCATTCTATGATTCTATAACAGAAGCTGCAACCAAAATGTAAAGGAGGTGAACTCAAGAACAGGTGCTGGTGTGAAGCTAAAATAGAAATGAATGTAGGAGACTTTGAGCAGACTGTTCTACATGGTGCAGACGAGATGCTTGTGTGTCTCTGCAGGTCCTGGTTGTGCAGTCGTTTGTTTACAGTCATAGGCTGGGAGAAGGTGATCTGTGATTTTTATTTATAGTGGTGCCCAGGAGGCCAGGCAGCCTTCAGTTTGTGATATAAATGTTGAGGAATGTTGGTGTATGCTATACCCCAGAGGGGGGAAAAAAAGCAACGAGAGGAGAAATCTGAGAGAAGCTGGGCTGATGAGGTATGTCCCTACTTAAATTAGTACACTGCCACTGGAAAGAGGGATGTAAGACTTCAAAAATAAGTGAGACCTCCTGTTTGGATTGTAACACAACCCTCCAAGAAGGAATTTTAAGGAGCTGAGAGTTTTCTGAATTTTTACACGAGTGTCAATATACACCACAAAATGGGTTTTCAAAAATATTTAGGTTCTGGTGGATTATGACAAGAACCAAGAGGAAATGGGCCACAGGGATATTTTTTCTGAAGCAGCACTATGTCATTCACCCATGTCTCCTCCCTCCCCTGCCCCACCCCACTCCAGGGAGGGAAGGCAAAATAAAATGAAATTATATGTCATCTGTTATAGGTTTGATGCCTTCAGGTTTTCTCTCTTAAGAACTCATAGTCTTTATAATATTAGATTCTAATATCATAGTAGGCAGAAGAGTTATGACACTATTCTGTGCTACAGATTCTACTGCAGAAAATAACCAAGTGTGCATGTAGTATGAGCTGTAAAACATACACAGACTGGGAGGGGTTTTTTTTGTAATCACCTGAAATATGATTTATTTTTAATGAAATTATCTGTGTAAGACAGGGTCCATATTCTGAACACAATTTTAAGTTGAATTTTCTAGTGAGGTGTTAGGCTGGTGGCCTTCTAACCAGATTTCCTCCACTGAAGGATTGATGTTGAAGTTCTGCAATTCATTTTATGAATCCTTAGAAGTAATGTGGTCATTCTATCATTGTTGCTTGTTTTGGTCAGGAAGGGTGTCATAGTGGTGGCTTTGTCATGTGTGTTCAGTTGCTTTAGTAACTGGAAGAAAAGCACAAATTGATTATTTATTTTTTTAATGTGCACTACAAATTGTGGTTCGTTAATGAAAGCTGAATTGAATTGATATTAATTGACAGTGGAATCTTGCCAAGCTATAATGTGATGGAAGCAGACTTCTAAAACTGGAAAACAGTTGCATGATTTCATGTTTGATTTCAATTTTATAATAAAGTTAGAGGGTTTTTAATCTCTTATCCTTTAAGAGCATCAGTCGGGTAGCTGTGAGGAAATGAGCTGTAGTTGTAATCCTGTGAGGAATTTCAAACTAATCTGAAGAAACCAGCAGCTATACAACTTAAGTTTTTAAATTAATGATAGTTTATCCTGTATTTTCATCAGAGGACAAAGGACCTGCAAATACTATTACTTTATAGGCTAGGAATTAGCTAGTAGTACTTTGAAATAGAAAATCTGTATGAATTTGGGGGGTTTTTTTTCTGTGGAAATTGGTTCATTGACAGATAAGAGAAAGCTTCTGAATTTTATCTTTTGGCTTGGAAAAAAGAAATCAAGTATTGGAGTAGTTAAGCTTTAGCTAGTTGTATGCTGTAATGAGTACACTATGAGTATCTTCCTTTCATTTTTTTTCTAAAGTTTTTTTGAAAGATCCTTTAATATTCAGTAGATTTTATTCAAGAATTCTTAATCAATTTGTATCTTTTTTCAAAAACAAGTTTTCATTGTTTCATTTTCTCCACATCTGCAGAGAATGCAGCTTAACCCTATTCAAACAGGAAACCAGCCACCAATATTTGCTTTCTTTTTTTTTTTTTAGGCAGAAGGCTTTTTTTTTTTGGCTTCATAAAATGTTGATAAGAAGCTGAAATTGTGTCCCAGAAGTGCTGGATAGTTTGTTGAGAGCCCACCTGGCACAATTGAGGACAATACTGGTAAATGTCACATTTCTTTTTAATTAATTTGAATGAAAACAATGTGTGATGCCAACTTCTGCCTGTTTAAAGATATAATTTAGAGGACAGCTACCCCTACGCTTGCCCCTAGCCACAGATGTGTTTGTAGTGAGATGTTAGATATTAGGAAGAAGTTCTTCCCTGTGAAGGTGCTCAGACACTGGAACAGGTTGCCCAGAGAAGCTGTGGCTGCTCCTCCCTGGAAGTGTTTAAGGCCAGGCTGGATGAGGCTTTAAGCAACCTGGTCTAGTGGAAGGTGTCCCTGCTGATGGCAGGGGGGTTGGAACTGGAGGAGCTTTAAGGTCCTTTCAAACCCAAACCAGTCTGTGATTCTATGATTCTATGTTGCTTCAGTGTAAAGTGATCCCAGGAGCCGGCGTGTGAATTCCTGATCAACGTGCATTACGATGATGACATTGTCTTCCCAGTGCTCCTGTGTTTGTTTGTGCTGTTGCTTATAACGCGGCTCCAGAAGTTGTCTTAGATCTGTGATATTTAAATTGAGGAGCACGCTAATAAGATTTAGATTGCCATCTCAAATTTGGTTACTTTATTGAAGAGCAAACCTATGCCTTTGAAGTTTTAAACCATACCTTAAATATGAAGGTATTTTACCTCCTTTTTACCTTTTACTTTTACATTTCAGAGGTGGAAACAAGAACAAATCAGTCAAGTGCTTAATGCAAGGCTTATGCCCACTTAATGTCCTTGCAGCTGTGTAGAAAATGTCTTGAGTCTCAAACAACAGTGTGTTAACTTTGTTATCACAAAAATGCATATAATTTTAGAATTTAATAGCTTATATTAAAAAAAAAAAACCAAACAATCCAACACTAACATTTTTAATAGTCTGTTACCTCTTCAACTTTGTAAATACCACTGAATTGAATTTGTTTGGTCCCTGATGCCAGACTTAGCATGCCAGACTTGAATCAGCACCAGGAGATTAGGTTGGTGTTGGGCACAAAAAGATTAATTATTTTACAGATGGAATTAAATTGTTTTAAACTGTTTACTAGAAATTCTTCTAATATGGTATCAAAATAATGAGAATAGATTTTTGAAATTTTTTTCTGAAATGGTTGAAGAAAAATTTGACTAGTATTCTAATTAGTCATATAAAAGGACAGCTGTAAATACGAGCATGGGTCTGTATATTTGTATATCTGATCCTCCAAAATAAATATACACTTATCTGTATATCTTATTCCCCAAAATAAATGCTTTAAAATGTGCTGAACCATATATCATGCTTTACTGTGGTGTGTCAATATCTAGTTACAAACAGTTATCAGGCATCTGCCTCTTTCTGTGTGTTTATAACTATTTAAATCAAATAACTTTAAGCAAGGAAACACTAAAGGTAAACAATTTCAAGAAATACTAAGAAGAAACTTTCATATTACACAGTGAAAGCTGGAAGATGTTATGAAAAGTGTGAAATGCTTAAACCTCCTACGTGGCATATTAATGTTTTGAGCGATGTACTATTTTGGAGTTTTGTAACAAAATGTAAAGAGGACTGAATTGTTTCTTTCCCTCTCTGGGAAAGATTGGCATCAACCTGCTTTTTATCACGTTTAAATGTTGGTTTGCTGCTGTTTTCAGATAAGGATGCAAATTTATCTTTGGTCTCACAAAACTGACTCTTAAGGTAAAATGACTGTCCCGTAAAATAAAAGGAAGCAAAAAAATGATGCAATAGCCTGCAGTAAGTCAGAACCATAAAAGGTGAAGCAGGCAAAATAGGAATAAGTGGTCAGCAGTACAGATTTTTATTTAATTAATTTTTAAAGCAAAACAAAAAAAGGAAGGGGGGAAAAAAAAAACTAAAAGCCTACCAGCCTCAAACTCAGCACCACGTGGACATCGGGGATTTCAGTTTGGGACTAGCAAGTGTGTTCACATCTCTTACTGCTACACACAAGACTTCATTTTGGCTATTTCATGTATAAAAATGAAAAGATGTTTGTTCTGAGACATCGTTAGACGTGAAGTCCTTTTTGTAGGAGAAAAGAAAAATGTGAGCAATGTTTCTAAAAAGCCTTTTTGTTAAATTCACTTAAGCAAAATATGCAAAATCACGTTGGACAGTAGAGCTGCTGACAAAGATCCTTTCTTGACCGTGAAAGGCAACGTCAAAGGAGGAAGTGTAGACCTAGAGTTACCTCAACTTTGTGCAAGTTGTGAAGGAGAATCTTGGATTATTTTTTAGTGATCTTTTAAAAGCTGGTCTTGATGCTCACCCACCATTTAGCACTTGTATCTTTGCACTTTGGGTACTGGATATCAAAGAATTAAGAAGACCTATGTAAAAATTTAGTGCTAGTGGGGGGGGGGAATGGTTACGCTTCATTTATTTTTTTGTGTAGAAACTTCTTTAGCTACTAGTTGAAACTGCTGAAAATGTCATGGGGTGGGCACATAACAGTTGTAAAATTAGTAACGAGGAACTTGGCTTAACTTCTGTGCTTTTTTGTTCTGCAGTGTGATGTTCAGGGTCAGAAATGCCTTATGTGGATCGTCAGAATCGCATTTGTGGTTTCCTAGATATTGAAGAAAATGAGAATAGTGGGAAATTCCTGCGGCGGTACTTCATTCTGGACACAAGAGAAGACAGTCTGGTGTGGTACATGGATAACCCACAGGTGAGATGTTCTTGGCAATAGTTTTCTGGCTTCTATCAATTTCCACTCTTTCAGATTTTTAATCAAATTTACTTAAGAAAAATGGGGTTTAGTGTTAGCTTATGGACCTGGAAGCCAGGGAAAAAAAATAGTTACAGAAGTGAAATAATTGTAGATCAGTGTTTCTTCTTTGCTAATATGTGCAGTCTTTTAAAGAAAAAATATAGTTCCTATTTCTATTTATAAAGTTACCAATTACACTTAATAGTAAAACATTAAAAACAACTTGAACATCAGTGAATTGCCAACATACGGAATCTTAAGTATCAACAGGAGATTTAGGGCACATATGGGGATCTGAATTTGATCCCACACGTAAATCACTCATTAGTATTGAGTCATGATGTGCTGTATTTATTTTAAGTGTCTTGAGTGAGCGTTGCAGCTTCTCGCAGGCGGTAGGTAGTGCTGTATAATATAACCAGATGAACCAAATCACATCCTCATTTCACTACACAGGTCTTTTAATTCATCTTTAACCTTATGTGGTTAGCTGTGGCCTTGCATTGCATGGGTCAGTTAGTTTCATATTACTCCACCTGAAGAGAATCAGTCATTGAAAAGCAATTTCCAATGATGTTTGCAATTTCAATACAGCGTGAGTAGGATGTGAATGAGGAAAGCTTGTATCCATCCTGGTGGGCAGAATCCTTTCTATAAAAGCTGCTTTTACAATGTACACACATCAATGTTTTCTAGCATAGGAGAGAACAGATGATTGCTGAGGGTTTAGGACAGAGCGCAGGATCTAGGTCAGCTGACAGCTGTCTGCCAGAAGAATATTTGTGCACCATGCTGCCAGGAAGACCACAGCAAAATGCAGTAAAGTCTGCTGTTCAAAGGAATGAACAACAACAACAAAATTAAATGGTGTATATATAGTTCAGTGAATGTGACTTGTGACTGAAGCATTCAGAAGTTCTTACTGAGGAGAAGAAAGAAATCATTTCTGAAAATAAAATACTTCAAACATTTGATCTCAGTGATTTATATGAAGCAGTTCTTTTCTTCAGTTTCTGCTGTGATATATCCAGGGCAAAAACTTGAAATGCTGTAGAAATTGCAATTCTTCAGAAGTTTGAAGACTAATGATATTTGCAGCACACACCTGTAAGGGTTTTTAGTTTAAGCTTTCTTAGCTTTTTTTTCCCTCCAATGTCACCATTTCTGTACAAATGAAAGGGTGCCTTGCAAGAGGAAGTTGAAGCTTCTTGATTTTCTTCCACTGCTTTAATTCTGAAGAACAACAGAGTTTTTATAGATCTGCTCTGTGGAGACCATTCTTAATCTTTGAAGTGATGAAACTCTGCATAAAGGATGAGTCTGTGGTGTGTGCAGAACTGGGCCCTTTGCTGATAGAAGTGCTGTGTTTGTATCTGTGAAAATCAGTTCAGCTGTTCAAAGAAATAATGTCTACCATTAACCATACATTATTATCCTAATATAAAGACTATAAAACTGGTGTATGCTGGGATCAAAACCATTCTGATAAAATAAAACTTTATTTATTTGGACAGAATGAGAAGACTTTTTGGGGTTTTTTTTTAAATTTCAGTGTTAGCAGTCTATGGTAACAAACCTTCTTACCTTTGAAATATGAACGGAGTATAAACCATTTAATTGCCTGTTTTTCTGACTCTGTGAGTAGCATTGTGCTCCTCTTTGCAATGTGGAAGTTTCTAAGACACTACAGAGTAATGAAGAGCAATCTGTCTGGGGAAAGCATCAGTGAGCAGATGCAGTACCATTCTTAAGGTCTCCCGGGAGGCCTGTAGTGGGAGGAATGATTCTGTAACCTAAACGGTCATTTTGAAAGTTAAAAACTGTAATGGAAAAAAAAGTACATGGAAAACAATGCTCTGTTTAAAGGATTAAAATTAGGAAGACAGTTTAATGAGAAAGGGTTAATAAAAAAGTTAACTATGTTTTGTGATGCTCTATTATTTTCTAGGCTACTAGCTGACTGAATAGCAACGTAAATGTTAAGATTAGTGTATTAAGCAAGGACGGAAAAACAATGGACAGCTCCTTTTTGGACTGTAAATCTATTTAGGCTTAACTGCAAGTTTAGGAATGATCATGGTCTTTTCCTGCAATAACTTTAATATCAAATGGTAAGACTGATTTTTCAGTCTGTTTTAGAAAATACGTGACATGGCCTTTGAAGTATCTGACATAATAGATGAATGTCACTTCTTGTCCCTTCCGCCTGCCCTGGTCAAAATACATAAAACTCTAACATCTGTTAAGGAACAAGTATTCTTTCCAGATTTCCTGGATGCAGACCTGCAAGAATCCTTTTTCCTCTAGTAAAATACATAAAGCTCTGAAACAATTACTATTTGTATTGTTTCTAGCAGTCTTTCTGTTTTTAGTTGATTAACAGATGTGTGTATAATAAACAAGTAGTTTAGATCCTGTTTCCAACGTACATTATGTATTGTCTAGAAAAACACGTAGGATTTTCTTTTTGTTTGTGGAATTATTTGTTTTTTCTGACTAAACACTGACTGTGATATGAGAATAAACTAATTTCACTTTGTAACATATGATTTGTTTCAGAATCTTCCGTCTGGATCTCCACCTGTTGGAGTCATTAAACTTACCTATATTTCAAAGGTAAGATGATATGTAAGAGACTTGCTGCTAAATTTCAGTGATAACTACCAAGGGCTGCTTCTGAAGGCTTCAACTTCAGACAGTTTTAAGTACATCTTACTTAAGTAGCACATGGGAAGCTTTTTGCTCGTGTACTACTCCTGAATTTTAGAGAAGTGTTACAAGCTCTTCAATAGTATCAGGTTAAAATAAGAACAGATTGATTACTATGTTGTTTAGGTTTGGTTTGTGATTTCAGATGGCAGCTCTTTGTACTGCATGGTATTAATATTTCTGAACAGTATGTGTCAGTTCTTTATCAGTATTATAACTCCAGTTAGTATTGGAGAAAAGACAGGTCATTTATGAAGTGGAAGATAAGTCTTTGGGTGTGATAGTTTGTAAGTAAGAGGGATCTTTAATAGACAGAACAGAAAAATTTCTATAAAAGACTTCATTCATTGCACTCTGCATACACTCACTGCCAAATATGTCTGAAAGAAAACTGTCTCCATGGTCCATGGTTAAGTTTGTAGCAGATGCTGCATTAACAAATAATTGGAGAAAAACAAATGACCTTCTCTTTTCTGCTCATTTCACATCTGTCCTTTGTTTTTTTTTTGTTGTCATACTGCATTTTTATTTTTTTAATTCTTGTACAAGGTATCACTGATGCTGGTTATGTCGTGAGTACAGAAGTGTCTGTGGAGTCCTGCTTTTGTTCTTCATGGTTTTTTCCTTCTATGCTTTCTTTGCCCCAGAACCTCACAGTTGCTATCTTAAGAAATCTGAAATCTTATGTCTCGCCTCTAATGGGAGCAGGGGTGGTCACCTGTGCCATTGTACCTAGGTGCACTGTTGAAGGCAGGTCGAGTGTGCCTCCTCTGCAGAGGCTCTGTCTAACTTGCCATAGTTCTAGTTACCAAGTACGTGGTTTTGGTTTTGGTTTTGGGTTTTTTTTGGCCAGAAAGAAAAGGTTTTGATGTGAGAGGCTGCTTTACCTTCTCCCTTGATAGAAGTGCTCTGTAGTGTAAAAATGGCAATGCCTCTCAAAACAGGACACCTCCTTGATCTTCCCCCAACACTGGAACACTTTAGACACTCCTAAAGAAAAGTGACTCTTATTCTTTTTGTGTTCATAAACCAAAATGCAACTGATGTCCTTGACAGTAGGAAATGTCCTTGAATTTTTAATTCAGTTGAGATGTAGAACTTCAAGATGTAAGTAGAAGTGTTTTGTTTTCAGATTTCTACATTGGTCTGGTAATTAATCCTTAAATTTAAGGAATAGAAACATACAGCTAGAGCAGTCTCCTTACCATAGGTTGCACATCTGGAACTGAATTTTATGTAGTATTTTTTTATACCTGTGTACTTTATACTGAACAAGCTTGCTATGCTGCTAATCTTCAGATTTAGCCACTTGAAAGAGAAAAAAAATTGTGAGACCTGATGTATATTTTGTATGCACAGTGACACTTATAATCTTAATTTCTCTCCTAGGTTAGCGATGCAACTAAGCTAAGGCCAAAGGCAGAGTTCTGTTTTGGTAAGTTCTTGAGTGCAGCTTGTGCATCAAGTACAGTCTTCAGAAATTTGAAACAGGGATAATGTTCTGCAATTCTGTTACTAGGTACAACTGGTAGTGTATTTTTTAATAAATAGCTTGTATCTGCTGTTTCTTCTTTAGTATGAGGGAAATGTTTGCTTCTTCATAAGGTGTTTTTGTAGCATTTTGTATTGCAGCTTAATGAGGAATAGGTGAGAGCTGTTTTTCAGATGTTTGAAATTTTTGAGACATTAATAAGCTAAGGGAAAATTATGGGTGTTTTCAGAAACATGACATGCCTGTCAGCTATGAAGACAAGTGATTTAACTATTTTAATCTGTATTACTGATAAAACAGTTGATTTAATTTATCTAA
The DNA here is from genome assembly GCF_000700745.2 of Antrostomus carolinensis. NCBI lineage: Eukaryota > Metazoa > Chordata > Aves > Caprimulgiformes > Caprimulgidae > Antrostomus > Antrostomus carolinensis. The sequence continues at coordinate 12,391 of NW_010312802.1, forward strand.
AAATACTGTCAGCAATGCTCTTATGTTAAATTTCAGCCTCTCTTGCTACACTGAAGAGCAAAATTTGCTTGGGGTACCTTCTAGGTTTATTGATAGTTAAACTTGTTTAAACTTGAGTAAAGCTTTAGATAATCTTAAAAGCCCCTTTTAGATTTTTCTTATATGTAATTTGTCCAGAATTTACCATAATTCCAGAATGTTTTGACAGGCAGTTGGCATTCACAAAAGCAGGTGTAGAGACTGGAATGAGCCTCTGCTCTGTTTATGAATAACCATTCTTTAGGACTGCGTTCACTGAAGAGTTTTAGCTCAGAGGAAGGTACTGAAAATGCCTGGAGGTTTTAGGACAATTAGTTAAGTTGTCCTTTACCACGTGCAGTGTGGTACAGGCCCAGAGAAGGCAGCTCCACCAGAGTTGTGCAGTCTCTGGGCTGCAGCTCCTGAAATGCTTGGTAAATCACCCTCGTGTGTAAGGCTTCAGGGATTCATCTCTGGGCTGCAGCGTGTCAATTCAGTGCCATCTACAGATCCTTCTGCACATGCCTCTGTAGAGGTGTTTGCCTTCATCAGTTGTAAAGTTGCTCTTGTCGATGGACTGGCTCTAAAAAACCTCAGCAGTCGAAGAGGCTGTCTGAAAACTTTTAATATTTCTGATTTATTAAATAATTTTTGATACTTTTTAGAGGACAAGTTTACATTTGTCTTATTTAATTAAATACCAGGAATTGTTATTTCAGTCAATTCATTATACAGCTCTGTATTTTCAATTTATATTTGCATCTAATAATGTTTGCTTCAAACTATCCACTTTGGGGAGAAAGATGACAGAGGAAAAAGTATCTGTTCCTGGCATGTGTTTGCTGTTAGCGATGACCTGAAGAGCTGTTATGTTATAGGTAGAGCAGGGAAATCCGTTCAGACTTTAGCTGCATTCCTTCAAAGTTCTGTGAAGGTTTTATTTAGTCACTGTTCACCTTAAAAATAATTTCAGGGTAGTTTGAGAGAAAATTAACCCTGACTTTTTTTACTGTTACACAGAAATATGTTGGTCTTTTTTTGGATAATGGTATGCAAGGTGTTGCCAGGTAGATATCTAAACTTAGGAAAAATATACTTTCTCTGCCAAGTCACTAAAGTAAAGTAAAGTTTTAATGTTGTGGTTATTTTAAAGTTATTTCATCCTGAGCATAGTATACTTAGTAATCAATACTGATTTTTCCACAATTTCTTTAAAAAAACAAAACACAAAACAAACAAACAAAACCAAGCAAAAAAAACAAAACTCAGTGATCATAGTCATGCTAGTAATTTTGTTGCAAAGGATAATAAATACTGGTCAGAGGGTTGAAAGGAGAAATTGTAGAAGTCCCCAAGTATAAAGCTTAGTTGCTTAGGGAAATTGAGAAAAGGGAAGTGAAGCTGTAGAAAATTCTGATAAAATTCAAGGCTTTATTTTCATGTAATTAAAATCATTTAACAAATGGTGTTTGATGCCATTTAAGTGAAGAGCTTTAAAAAAAAATAGATGTTTTTAGAGTAAAACAAGCCTGTTAAGTGGATGTATGTATCTTAAGATGACTTTCTGAAAAGAAATACAACAGAGCACTTAAATGCTTCTGGATTTTCCATCTGAAAACAAATCTCTGTTAAGTTTGCTGTTAAATTTCAGTGTTGTTAACTTTTTTATAATGCTTTTTAACAGTTATGAATGCAGGGATGAGAAAATACTTTCTACAAGCCAATGATCAGCAGGACCTAGTTGAATGGGTGAATGTTCTGAACAAAGCTACCAAAATCACAGTAAGTGGTTTAGTCGATATTTAGCAGTGCTTTCAAATGGTGACTGTCTTAAGGTGCTTAAACGTAACCTTTGCCTCCAGTTTTTATGCTAGAGTGGTCTTTTTTTTTTCTCTACAAAAAAATCTTGGCTTGACTTTCCAAGACTTGGAGAAACTGTACAGAACTACCCCTAAACTTGAGTGTATTTTACATTTTTGCTTTGAAAATTGGACAAAAATGTGCTTATCTTTTTCATTACAGCATATGATGGTTTCTAATAATTTAAAATTAACTATACACATTTAATATTAATTGCAACATCCAGAAGACACTTGCAAGCAATGAAAAGATACACATACATTTGCCTGGTGTCAAAAGTTTGTATTTCTTAAAGTACCTCTAAAAGAATCAGCAAACCATGTTCCAAAGGCTCTCTCCTGATTTCAGCTAACATCCAGTCAAGGAAATATTAATGCATTCTTCTGATAAGTGTTAAATTACTTTTCTAGTTTGTACCAGGACAGCTTGTTATCACATGATGGAAAAACCCACGTATTACCTCAGTCTTTTCAGGAGGCAGAAGTTACTGGTTTGTTTTCTCTCCAGTTTCAGGGAGGTGATGACATGAACTGATTTGAGAGCATACCCTTACAGAGGAGGGGTTCTGAGCACCGATGTGCATGTTCATATTTGATGCCAATAACTTTCTCATTTTTTAGGTTATCTAAGGATGTTTCCATGAGTTCTTTGCATTGTTTTAATGTAGCCTTTTCTTTGGAGTTATAAAAATATTTCTACTACTACTGAAAAAAAAAAAATAATAATTTTAAAAAAACCCCAACAAACCAACCAACCAACCAGAAACCCAAAGCCTTCTCACTTGGGTTTTTCATAAGGAGAACACACCACAAGCAGGCTTGAATTGTTTCCAGTTCAAGAAATAGAGTGAATAAAGAACGGCTTCCATCAAATTAGAATTTAGTCTGAAAGCTGTTTATCATATATTTAACTTGCATTGTAAATGACTGGTGAAATCATTAGTATTTTTTAGTCTTTGAAGGAACAAGCCTTTGAACTGTTAATCTGTTCAGAGGTTATTTAGAATGGCCAATTATTTAATCAAATAATTAAGATCATTCCATTATTAATTTTCATATGAGCATTACTTGTTGTAGATTGCAATCCTCCAAGATTTGTTGCATTTTTTAGTACTCTGGATGCTGATCATTTCAGAATAACTCTGAGCCTTTGCAGTCTAGCACATTGTGTACCTGTTTGAGTACTCTTTGAAAATGCATTCAGACGAGAAGGTGGTTGTTGGTTTTGGTCTGTAACATTTTAAGTAGGTGTTTTTGATGGCTGAAGCACTTGTCCATCAAGCTGTAGCTACCAAGCCCCTTGAAATGCTGGGGCCCATGATCTGTGTGCACCAGGAGAATGTCTTATCCTTCAACGACGGACTTGGCTGTGAATGGAGTCACCCTTTACCTGGGCTAGCGAAGCTGGGCGGTGTGAGGCTAAAAGGGATGGTGGAAGTGAGAGCATGAGCCTGACACCACAGCTGAGCAAGCTGCCCAGTGCCACATGCACTTGGCCGGGAGGAAGCTGTCCCAAGCTGACATTTGTGCTCTCAGGACTGTTTGTTCTTCTTTGCAGGCTGTTTTTTTTGTGAAATAAGCAGTACTGGGCATAGGAACTAGAATCACAGCAGACTATAAAGTAGCTTTGTTTTTTGTCTAGATCAATTTCAAGTTTTGAATGTGCCAGTCTTGCATGGTAACTCACTGTGTCAAGATGATTTGCAATTCCTTTCTGAAGTAATTTGTATGTCCTATGTAAATACCCAGTAGGTTCCTGGCTAGGATATTTTGATGTGAGACTCCTGATCTCTTCTTGTTGAAGTCACTTCAAATTTACTATGTCAATATTAGGGGTGAAAGGAGATTGTAATTGAAAAAGTCTTGGGTAGCCAGTTGTTAGTGCCTTTCTTAGGTGACACGTTTACTTCTTGCATGAACTCAGAAACATGAGTAAAAGTTTTAGAACAAGACGCTTCTTGGGGAAATTAAATTACTGTGGTGGTTTGATTTAGTTCCATGTTTGAGAGAATTGTCTAGTAGTTAATGATAGTGAGAAAATAGGTAGTTAGGCTCATTTTGGACAGAATTTAGCAATATATGTAGGATTAATGGAGGCAGTACACACAGTCTTCACCACAAGTTTTGGAATGTGAGTGCAAATGTCATACTGGTCAGGTGTCCTCTTTGACAAACATCTCAGTACCGTGGCCCTGTGTTCATGGTCTCACTGTGCTGGCTCTGCAGGCAGTGGGGCATCTCCAGTTAAAGCACTGATTACTAAAACTGAAAGGAAGTGAAAAATAACAAACCAGTTCTTCCACAAATCAGCAGTGCTTCTTGAAGATCAAGTGTGGCACTTGTGGCAGAGCTGGGAGTTGATTTTTAGATTTCAAGGCATCTGGTGAAATGTCTTTATTGGCACCAGTTTTCTCCTGAGAATGAAAGCGTAACCATTACAACAAGCTATTCCTAACCTTTTACAATCAGAGGACATTTGTTAAATCCTGCT